>NC_091582.1:3096159-3106159 GCF_042767895.1 Penaeus vannamei
AGGTTGGCCTGTCTGCTTGTCTAGGTTGGCCTGTCTGCTTGTATTGGTTGGCCTGTCTCCTTGTCTAGGTTGGCCTGTCTGCTTGTCTAGGTTGGTCTGTCTGCTTGTCTCGGTTGGCCTGTCTGCTTGTCTAGGTTGGCCTGTCTCCTTGTCTAGGTTGGCCTGTCTGCTTGTCTCGGTTGGTCTGTCTGCTTGTCTTGGTTGGCCTGTCTGCTTGTCTCGGTTGGCCTGTCTGTTTGTCTCGGTTGGTCTGTCTGCTTGTCTTGGTTGGCCTGTCTGCTTGTCTAGGTTGGCCTGTCTGCTTGTCTAGGTTGGCCTGTCTGCTTGTCGAGGTTGGCCTGTCTGCTTGTCTTGGTTGGCCTGTCTGCTTGCCTACGTTGGCCTGTCTGCTTGTCTAGGTTGGCCTGTCTGCTTGTCTAGGTTGGCCTGTCTGCTTGTCTAGGTTGGCCTGTCTGCTTGTCTAGGTTGGCCTGTCTGCTTGTCTAGGTTGGCCTGTCTGCTTGTCTAGGTTGGCCTGTCTGCTTGTCTAGGTTGGCCTGTCTGCTTGTCTAGGTTGGTCTGTCTGCTTGTCTCGGTTGGCCTGTCTGCTTGTCTCGGTTGGCCTGTCTGCTTGTCTAGGTTGGTCAGTCTGCTTGTCTAGGTTGGTCTGTCTGCTTGGCTAGGTTGGTCTGTCTGCTTGTCCAGGTTGGTCTGTCTGCTTGTCTAGGTTGGTCTGTCTGCTTGTCTAGGTTGGCCTGCTTGTCTAGGTTGGTCTGTCTGCTTGTCTAGGTTGGCCTGTCTCCTTGTCTAGGTTGGCCTGTCTGCTTGTCTAGGTTGGTCTGTCTGCTTGTCTAGGTTGGCCTGTCTGCTTGTCTAGGCTGGTCTGCAATGATGACAGAGTATTATTCACGGCATTGCCACTACTAGTTAAATAGAGAACAGTAAGAACAGCGAAAAATAGCAACAACAATGATAATAATGATAATATCAATGATAATAGCACAAACAAGAACACTGTCAACAACAAAATAACATCAGACAACAGCAACCGCAGAGAACACACAGCCTTATCACGAGAGCAATTTCTGTTCTGCAATCCCCTCCTCCCCCCCCCCCCTCCCCATCCCCTCTTGCAGATTGCGCATCCGTCAAGAGTCAGCAGGAATTATCGAACATCTGGCAAGGGGGAACAACTCTCGACTTAAATGAGGGAATTTTGATCCTTTCTCGACAGCCTCGCTAAGCGCTGCCTAATATTGATGGCTCCGGCTGACGTGGTTGGCGTGCTGGCTGGCTGCTGCTGCTCTGCCCTGGTTCGGTTGTGGTTGGCCTGTCTGCTTGTCTTGGTTGGCCTGTCTGCTTGTCTCGGTTGGTCTGTCTGCTTGTCTAGGTTGGCCTGTTCGCTTGTCTTGGTTGGTCTGTCTGCTTGTCTCGGTTGGTCTGTCTGCTCGTCTAGGTTGGACTGTCTGCTTGTCTAGGTTGGCCTGTCTGCTTGTCTAGGTTGGCCTGTCTGCTTGTCTAGGTTGGCCTGTCTGCTTGTCTAGGTTGGCCTGTCTGCTTGTCTCGGTTGGCCTGTCTGCTTGTCTTGGTTGGCCTGTCTGCTTGTCTTGGTTGGCCTGTCTGCTTGTCTAGGTTGGCCTGTCTGCTTGTCTTGGTTGGCCTGTCTGCTTCTCTAGGATGGCCTGTCTGCTTGTCTAGGTTGGCCTGTCTGCTTGTCTTGGTTGGCCTGTCCGCTTGTCTTGGTTGGTCTGTCTGCTTGTCTCGGTTGGTCTGTCTGCTTGTCTAGGTTGGCCTGTCTGCTTGTCTAGGTTGGCCTGTCTGCTTGTCTCGGTTGGTCTGTCTGCTTGTCTAGGTTGGCCTGTCTGCTTGTCTCGGCTGGCCTGTCTGCTTGTCTAGGTTGGCCTGTCTGCTTGTCTAGGTTGGCCTGTCTGCTTGTCTAGGTTGGCCTGTCTGCTTGTCTAGGTTGGCCTGTCTGCTTGTCTAAGTTGGACTGTCTGCTTGTCTAGGTTGGCCTGTCTGCTTGTCTAGATTGGCCTGTCTGCTTGTCTAGGTTGGCCTGTCTGCTTGTCTAGGTTGGCCTGTCTGCTTGTCTTGGTTGGCCTGTCTGCTTGTCTAGGTTGGCCTGTCTGCTTGTCTAGGTTGGCCTGTCTGCTTGTCTAGGTTGGCCTGTCTGCTTGTCTAGGTTGGCCTGTCTGCTTGTCTAGGTTGGCCTGTCTGCTTGTCTAGGTTGGCCTGTCTGCTCGTCTTGGTTGGCCTGTCTGCTTGTCTAGGTTGGCCTGTCTGCTTGTCTAGGTTGGCCTGTCTGCTTGTCTAGGTTGACCTGTCTGCTTGTCTAGGTTGGTCTGTCTGCTTGTTTAGGTTGGCCTGTCTGCTTGTCTAGGTTGGCCTGTCTGCTTGTCTAGGTTGGCCTGTCTGCTTGTCTAGGTTGGCCTGTCTGCTTGTCTCGGTTGGCCTGTCTGCTTGTCTAGGTTGGCCTGTCTGCTTGTCTAGGTTGGCCTGTCTGCTTGTCTCGGTTGGCCTGTCTGCTTGTCTAGGTTGGCCTGTCTGCTTGTCTAGGTTGGCCTGTCTGCTTGTCTAGGTTGGCCTGTCTGCTTGTCTAGGTTGGCCTGTCTGCTTGTCTCGGTTGGTCTGTCTGCTTGTCTAGGTTGGCCTGTCTGCTTGTCTAGGTTGGCCTGTCTGCTTGTCTCGGTTGGCCTGTCTGCTTGTCTAGGTTGGACTGTCTGCTTGTCTCGGTTGGCCTGTCTGCTTGTCTAGGTTGGCCTGTCTGCTTGTCTAGGTTGGCCTGTCTGCTTATCTAGGTTGGCCTGTCTGCTTGTCTAGGTTGGCCTGTCTGCTTGTCACGGTTGGCCTGTCTGCTTGTCTTGGTTGGCCTGTCTGTTTGTCTCGGTTGGCCTGTCTGCTTGTCTAGGTTGGCCTGTCTGCTTGTCTAGGTTGGCCTGTCTGCTTGTCTAGGTTGGCCTGTCTTCTTGTCTAGGTTGGCCTGTCTGCTTGTCTAGGTTGGCCTGTCTGCTTGTCTAGGTTGGCCTGTCTGCTTGTCTAGGTTGGCCTGTCTGCTTGTCTAGGTTGGCCTGTCTGCTTGTCTAGGTTGGCCTGTCTGCTTGTCTCGGTTGGCCTGTCTGCTTGTCTCGGTTGGCCTGTCTGCTTGTCTAGGTTGGCCTGTTTGCTTGTCTCGGTTGGCCTGTCTGCTTGTCTCGGTTGGCCTGTCTGCTTGTCTAGGTTGGCCTGTCTGCTTGTCTAGGTTGGCCTGTCTGCTTGTCTAGGTTGGCCTGTCTGCTTGTCTAGGTTGGCCTGTCTGCTTGTCTCGGTTGGTCTGTCTGCTTGTCTAGGTTGGCCTGTCTGCTTGTCTAGGTTGGCCTGTCTGCTTGTCTAGGTTGGCCTGTCTGCTTGTCTAGGTTGGCCTGTCTGCTTGTCTAGGTTGGCCTGTCTGCTTGTCTAGGTTGGCCTGTCTGCTTGTCTAGGTTGGCCTGTCTGCTCGTCTTGGTTGGCCTGTCTGCTCGTCTAGGTTGGCCTGTCTGCTTGTCTAGGTTGGCCTGTCTGCTTGTCTAGGTTGGCCTGTCTGCTTGTCTAGGTTGGTCTGTCTGCTTGTCTAGGTTGGCCTGTCTGCTTGTCTAGGTTGGCCTGTCTGCTTGTCTAGGTTGGCCTGTCTGCTTGTCTAGGTTGGACTGTCTGCTTGTCTAGGCCGACGTAGGCTGGTTGTCGTCTGTACTGTTGCTGCGCTGTCTCGCGTGTCTGTGAACTGTGAACTTGTTTGTTTATTTCATTTCCTTTGTTTGTAACTTCTAAATCGTCCCTGTTCAAGTTTTTTTATCTGTTTGTATGTTTATGTCTATCTTGTATGCCTCTGTCTCTCTTGCTTTGTTTTTCTTTCTTTATCTCACTCTCCGTTTCTCTCTGACCCACCTCCCCCTCCCAACTCTCAGTCACTCATCCATTCTCTCTTTCTCATTTTCTTTATTTCTCCCTCTCTCTCCCCCTCTTTCTCTCTCTTCCTCTCTCTTCCTCTCTCTCTCTCTGTCTGTCTGTCTGTCTCTCTCTCCTTCTCTCTCTCTCTCTGTCCCTCTCTCTCACTCTCTTCCTCTCTCTCTCTCTCTGTGCGTGCGTGCGTGTGTGTGTGTGTGTGTGTGTGTGTGTGTGTGTGTGTGTGTGTGTGTGTGCGCGCGCGTCTCTCTCGCTCTTCTCAACCCCCGTGGCTCCATTAGCAGCAATTCTTTCAATGCATTTTCAATGAAGAATTCTTTTTTTTCTTCAAGATTAGGTCGTGAGGGTTTTCTCCGTCTTAAGCGCGGTAGCAAAGACAGTGGAAAGACAACTAATTTAGTTTATTTATAAGAAATTATTAATTATTAATTCTCTCCGACGCCCTCTTGAGATGCCTCTTTGTCTGAGTCAGTGAGATATTTGTAGCTGTGTACGTGTGCGTGTGTGTGTGTGTGTTAGTGTGTGTGTGTTTGTGTGTGTATGTGTGTTTATGTGTGTACGTGTATCTGTGTGTGTGTTTATGTGGGTGTGTGTGTGTGTTTATGTGCGTGCGTGTGTTTATGTGGGTGTGTGTGTGTTTATGTGGGTGCGTGTGTTTATGTGGGTGCGTGTGTTTATGTGGGTGCGTGTGTTTATGTGCGTGCGTGTGTTTATGTGGGTGCGTGTGTTTATGTGGGTGCGTGTGTGCGTGTGTCTGTTTATGTATGTGTTTGTGTGTTTATGTGTGTGTGTGCGTGTGTCTGTTTATGTGTGTGTGTGCGTGTGTCTGTTTATGTGTGTGTGTGCGTGCGTGCGTGTAGGGCCCGCAACCGCCGTCCGCCGCGGTCAGGCGATCGCCTCCCCGTCCGCCAAAGGACAAATGACTCCTTCGCCTCCCCCCCCTCCCCCCCTCCTGAGGGACGGCCCCCTCCTTCGCCGGGAGAGAAGATGGATCCTGGGATTAAAATAATTATCGCAGCGAGGCGTTGGGGAGTCTGGCGAGCTCGTCTTGAGAAAACGACAGATGGTCTCGTTCTTTTCCTTTCCTCTCTCTTTCTCCCTCCCTTCCTTCTCTCTCTCCCTCCCCCCCTTCCTTCTCTCTCTCTCTCTCTCTTCCTGCCTTCCCTCTGTCTCTCCCCCCATCCCTTCCTCCTCCACTCTCTCCCTCCCTCCCTTCCCTCCCTCCTCCACTCTCTCTCTCCCTCCCTCCCTTCTCTCTCTCTCTCTTCCTTCCTTCCCTCTCTCCCTCCCTCTCTTCTCTCTCCTCTCTCCCTCCCTTCCCTCTCTTCTCTCTCCTCTCTCCCTCCCTTCCCTCTCTCTCTCCCTCCATCCCTTCCTTCTCCACTCTCTCCCTCCCTCCCTCCTCCACTCTCTCCCTCCCTCCCTCCCTTCCCTCTCTCTCCCTCCCTCCCTCCGCCACTCTCTCTCTCCCTCCCTCCCTTCCCTCTCTCTCTCCCCCTCCCTCCCTTCCCTCTCTCTCTCCCCCTCCCTCCCTTCCCTCTCTCTCTCTCTCTCTCTCTCCCTTCTCTCTCTCACCCTCCCTCCGCCACTCTCTCTCTCTCTCTCCCTCCCTCCTCCACTCTCTCTCTCTCCCTTCCTTCCCTCTCTTTTCTTGAAGAACACTGATTAATTCATGCAAATTCTTTATGGTTAACATCTTTCCAAGACAAGCTTGACTAAAGAGAGAGAGAAAAGAAGAAAAGAAAAAAAAAAAAAAAAAAAAAAAAAAAAAAAAAAAACGCGTAAACAGCACTAGCGTTAATTTCACAATTCACGAGACGGCCGTTCGATGAGCGGCATTAAAACGGGTTTTTTCCATTACAGAATTGTTAACGGGAAACGAGACTCATGTCCTGGCGTGCAACTGTTAATGGAAACTGGAAATGTATACTTAATATCCAGTGTATTTTCCCTCTTTTTTCCTTTTTTGGGGGAAAAACAGAGGTGCTTTGACAAAACAAAGGGGAAACTTGCTCGGGCTTCCATGGACGCCACGACACCGGGAACGGACTAATCTGTCGCTCTGGAGACTCTCTTTTCTCTCCGCTCTTCGTGGTTCTACCCCCCCCCCCTCTCTTCTCTTCTCTCTCTCTCTCTCTCTCTCTCTCTCTCTCTCCACCTCCTTTCGCTCAAGGCCGCTGAAAACTATATGAGCCATGATCTTTTCAAGTAGGGAAATTCATATGAAAGAAAATTCTTCCTGTTTAATGATAATAAGCAACTTGCGTCGCCCTCAGTCACGTATTCTCAGAGGACTTGAAGTTGCGATGTGGTGCACTGCAACTGCCTTTGCCGTCCCGAGCGGATCTACATCCTCGTATACTTTGGCAAAACAGGGGACATGTCTCCCAATGGTTCCTGCGTGGGCGTGCGGAGAGCCGAGCCACGGGCGGGGAAAGGGATCTCGCACGGAACCAACAGCCCGTCAGTCTGCGCCGCCACTTGCCAGGCTGGCCCTTAAGGAAGCGGCTGGCCTGCCTGCGCCCTCTGACGAAGCACCTGCTGGTTTCCACTCTGCCGAGAAGGCCGAGCCCGCCGCTGAAGAAGGTATTGAGAAGCTGACAGATGACATCATTTGACCTCAGCTTTCCTGGCAGTTGCTCGAGGGACGCTGGAGGATGTCTGTTGTTGCTTATAGCCACACCGAGGACACTGGCAGACAACTGGATGGAAAATGGCGTGAGAGCCTCGAGACCGAAGCAGTTCCTTCTGAGCAATTCCCAGACGAGGACCTCCTTCTGAGAGCCTTCTCCTTCAGGGGGTATTGCGCGAGGCACTGTTAAGATTAACGAATTCTGTAAAATTCTCCGACAATGACCTTGACAATGATGAAAACTATAATTGTCAGGATCATCATCAGTATCATTATTTCTATCATTATTATGAATATTATCATTATAATTATCATATTCATTATCATCATTTATATCCTTATTGTTATCCCTATTGTGATTGTTATCATTACTAATCTTATCATAACCGTTATGATTACCTAATTGTTGTACTTGAATATGTATGTTTATCAATGATTAAGAATCTGTCTTTTCGTATATAAAATTATACAAGAATTTGTAGATTTTTCATTTAGAATTTCAAGAATCACTTCTGAATATAAAAAAAAATTGACCATGCGTGTAAGCTTTTAAATATAGTCGTCATCTAAATGATCATCACTTGCCCTTCCCTCCTTCCCATGTCCCTACCCCTTCCCCTTCCCTCCTTCCCCTGCCCCCCTTCACATGTTCCTACCCCTTCCCCTTCCCCCTTCCCATGCCCGTACCCCTTCCCCCCTTCCCATGTCCCTACCCCTTCCCTCCTTCCCATATCCCAACTCCTTCCCCTTCCCTCCTTCCCCCTTCTCATGTCCCTACCCCTTCCCTCCTTCCCATATCCCAACCCCTTCCCCTTCCCTCCTTCCCATGCCCCCCCTTCTCATCTCCCTTCCCCTTCCCCCCTTTCCCATGTCCCCTCCCCTTCCCCTTCCCTCCTTCCCATATCCCAACCCCTTCCCCTTTCCCCTTCCCTCCTTCCCATGCCCCTACCCCTTCTCATGTCCCTACCCTTTCCCCTTCCCCTTTCCCCTCCCCCCCTTCCCATATCCCAACCCCTTCCCCTTCCTTCCTTCCCCTCCCCCCCCTTCTCATATTCCTACCCCTTCCCTCCTTCCCATATCCCAACCCCTTCCCCTTCCCCCTTCCCATGTCCCTTCCCCTTCCCCCCTTCCCATATCCCAACCCCTTCCCCATCACTCCTTCCCTTCCCCTCCTTCCCATGTCCCTACCCCTTCCCCTTTCCCCTTCCCCCCTTCCCATGTCCCTACCCCTTCCCTCCTTCCCTCCTTCCCCTGCGCGTGCGCAAATGGCTTTCAGGAGCAGCTGCATTCCTCAAAACAAGCGCTGCGTGAATTCGTGTCTACGGTCAAGTAATTAAAAGTTTCGCCAGCTCATTATCTCCTTAATCTATCTAATCCCTCCCTTCCTCGCCATAGCCTCGCCACTTCCTAAACTCACAGGAACTTCAGCTTATTCATCTATAAAGGTTAGTCAAAATTTTTATCGCCTCATACTTTCGCTGTTGTTTTCCCCTTTTTTGGAATTATTGGAAATTTGGCTTCTTTTCTCCGAACAAACTTAAGAAGGATACAGTCTTGCGCGTCCGGCTCTCCTCTCTTCCAAACTTGTCTATCAAAGTTTTCTTAATATTTCTGCATGGTTGTTTTTTTCGTCTTTCTTTTTTTTTTTGTCTTTTTTTTGTTTGTTTTTTCGTTTTTTTTTTTTTTTTTTTTTTTTTTTTTTTTTTTTTTTTTTTTTTTTTTAATGCTGCCTTCTTCCCTCCGGACTAATATCAACTTGTTTCTCTCGTGTTTAGCATAATCATTACTATTGTTATTTTTACCATCAGCATTATCATTTTATTGCTATTGCTTCCATTACTATTACTGTTATTATTATTTATAAATTATTATTATCTTTATCATGATATCTGTTATTACTCTTATTATGATTATGATTATTATTATCAATATTATCATTATGGTAATTATTACCATTTCCAGAATTATTACCATTTCCAGAATTATTATCATTTCCAGAATTATTACCATTTCCAGAATAACCATTATAACAAATGAAATATGACCAATTTGTTTAATTATCTAATTTGATTATTATTATAATTTTCATTATTATTATTGTTTATATTATCATCATAAAATAGTTATTATGAATATAATTTTTATTATCATTATTATAATTGTTATTGTTATTATTATTATTGCATTGGCAATATTATCCTTGTTATTTTTTTCATTATCAGTATAAGCATTACTATTGTTTCTTTTATTACTATCATTATCATAATATTTACTATTATTATCATCATCACGTCTTAGTAGTAGGAGTGGCAGTAGTAGAAGTAATAGTAGTAGTAGTAGTAGCAGTCATGTTAGTAGTAATAACAGCACAGCAGCAGTAGTAGTAACAATTATTAGCTGCAGTAATATAAGTAGTGGTTGTAATAGTAGTAGTAATAATGCTAATAGTACTCGTATTCGGAATAGTAGTTGTAGTAGTAACAGTACTAGTATTAGTTCTATTAGTAGTAGTAGCAGTAGTAATAGTAGCAGAAGTAATAGTAGTATTGTAATTATTATTTTCATTATCATAATTGCCTGCATTTTCATCAATACCATCATTATGATACTTGGGTCATAATAATGATGATAGTACTTATATTCGTAATAGCAGTTATAGTAGTAACAATGCTAGTATTAGTTTTATTATTAGTAGTAGCACTATCAATAGTAGTAGCAGCAGCAGTAGTAATAGTAGCAGAAGTAATAGTAGTATTGCAATTATCATTTTCATTAGCATAATTACCTACATTTTCCTCAATACCATCATTATGATACTTTGGTCATAATAATGATGATAGTACTTATATTCGTAATAGTAGTTATAGTAGTAACAGTGCTAATATTAGTTCTATTAGTAGTAGTAGCACTATCAATAGTAGTAGCAGCAGCAGTAGTAATAATAGCAGAAGTAATAGTAGTATTGCAATTATCATTTTCATTAGCATAATTACCTACATTTTCCTCAATACCATCATCATGATACTTTGGTCATTAACATCATTATCATCAGTATCATCATCTCCATGTTTGTAATGAAATAAGAGAGAAAGAGAATGCCGGAAAGAATTAATTATTCAAACAGTTTTGAATATGTTGGTTAATTAATGATATTGGCGACTGATTAGCTCTTATCATTTGATATCTGTTCATTATCATATTTATTAAATATTTTCGATCAGCAAATGAAATATCATTATCATTTTATTGTATGCTAATCAGAGAGCAAATATTTTTGCTTCAGTAACTACCGAAAAATCTCTTAAAATTATGTGTTTATTTAATTACTTTAAAATGCATGTTAATTGCAGTTACAACGTGCAGTATACAACTGTAGTGAACGTGTTTTTGATTTAATTGAAGCTGATCTTTATAAATAGATCAGGATTTTTAGGGGAAAGTAACCTAACATTCTCCTTTTCCCTCCCTCAC
>NC_091582.1:3121159-3123659 GCF_042767895.1 Penaeus vannamei
CATTATTATTATTATCAATTGTTGTTTTTCTTATAGTTATTGTCATTATTATTACTATTGTTATCACTTGTTTTATTATCATTATTTTCATCATTATTGTTGTTGTTATTATTATTATTATCATTATTAATATTGATACTGATAGTATTATCATCTATATTATTACAATTAGCATGACCATTATTAACAGAATTGTTATCACTAACAGTTGCTATACTAGTAGTCATAATAATGTTAGAATTACTATAAGTATCATTATCATGGACATTATTACTATTAGCAGTATCATTATTATAAATACAGCCCTCATTGCCACTAGTAGACAGTAGTTGTTATACTAGCAGTAGTAGTAATGAATTACAATATCATTACTATGGTCATTATCACTATAAGTATCCTTATCATGGTCATTATCACTATAAGTATCATTATCATGGTCATTATCACTATAAGTATCATTATCATGGTCATTATCACTATAAGTTTCATTGTCATAGTCATTATCACTATAAGTATCATTATCATGGTCATTATCACTATAAGTATCATTATCATGGTCATTATCACTATTAGCAGCATCATTATTATAACCACAACCCTCACTGCCACTAGTAGTTGTTATACTAGTAATAGTAATATTGTTAGAATTACTATATCATAATTATGGTCATTATCACCATAAGTATCCTTATCATGGTCATTATCACTATAAGTATCGTTATCATGGTCATTATCACTATAAGTATCGTTATCATGGTCATTATCACTATAAGTATCGTTATCATGGTCATTATCACTATAAGTATCGTTATCATGGTCATTATCACTATAAGTATCGTTATCATGGTCATTATCACTATTAGCATCACCATCATCATAACCACAACCCTCACTGCCACTAGTAGTTGTTATACTAGTAGTAGTGATATTTTTTAGAATTACTATAAGTATAATTATGGTCATTATCACTATAAGTATCATTATCATGGTCGTTATCACTATAAGTATCATTATCATGGTCATTATCACTATTAGCAGTATCATTATCACAACCACAACCTTCATTGCCACTAGTAGTTGTTATACTAGTAGTAGTAATATTGTTAGAATTACCTTAAGTATCATAATTATGGTCATTATCACTATAAGTATCATTATCATGGTCATTATCACTATAAGTATTATTATCATGGTCATTATCACTATAAGTATCAAAATTATGGTCATTATCACTATAAGTATCATTATCATGGTCATTATCACTATTAGCAGCAGCATTATTATAATCACAACCTCATTGCCACTAGTAGGTGTTATACTAGTAGTAGTAATATTGTTAGAATTACTATAAGTATCATAATTATGGTCATTATCACTATAAGTATCATTATCATGGTCATTATCACTATAAGTATCATTATCATGGTCATTATCACTATAAGTATCATTATCATGGTCATTATCACTATTAGCAGCATCATTATCATAACCACAACCCTCACTGCCACTAGTAGTTGTTATACTAGTAGTAATATTGTTAGAATTACTATAAGTATCATAATTATGGTCATTATCACTATAAGTATCATTATCATGGTCATTATCACTATTAGCAGCATCATTATTATAACCACAACCTCATTGCCACTAGTAGGTGTTATACTAGTAGTAGTAATATTGCTAGAATTACTATATCATAATTATGGTCATTATCACTATAAGTATCATTATCATGGTCATTATCACTATAAGTATCATTATCATGGTCATTATCACTATAAGTATCATTATCATGGTCATTATCACTATAAGCATCATTATCATGGTCATTATCACTATAAGTAACATTATCATGGTCATTATCACTATTAGCAGCATCATTATTATAACCACAACCTCATTGCCACTAGTAGTTGTTATACCAGTAGTAGTAATATTGTTAGAATTACTATATCATAATTATGGTCATTATCACTATAAGTATCATTCTCATGGTCATTATCACTATAAGTATCATTATCATGGTCATTATCACTATAAGCAGCATCATTATCACAAACACAACCCTCACTGCCACTAGTAGTTGTTATACTAGTAGTAGTAATATTGTTAGAATTACTAGAAGTATCATAATTATGGTCATTATCACTATAGGCATCATTATCATGGTCATTATCACTATAAGTATCATTATTAAGGCCATTATCACTATTAGCATCATCATCATCATAACCACAACCCTCACTGCGACTAGCAGTTGTTATACTAGTAGTAGTAATATTGCTAGAATTACTATAAGTATAATTATGGTCATTATCACCATAAGTATCATTATCATGGTCATTATCACTATAAGTATCCTTATCATGGTCATTATCACTATTAGCAGCATCCTGCATCCCGGGAGGCGAAGCAACCACTCGCCAGCGAAGAAATCAATGTCCAAGATCATTGCAAACTTGCACGGCTAACATATCAGGGTCCAGATCAGGGCGCAGGC
>NC_091582.1:3147305-3149805 GCF_042767895.1 Penaeus vannamei
TTCGTTTCTTTCTCTTCCTTTCTCTCCCTCAATTTCGTTTCTTTCTCTTCCTTTCTCTCCCTCAATTTCGTTTCTTTCTCTTCCTTTCTCTCCCTCAATTTCGTTTCTTTCTCTTCCTTTCTCTCCCTCAATTTCGTTTCTTTCTCTTCCTTTCTCTCCCTTAATTTCGTTTCTTTCTCTTCCTTTCTTTCCCTCAATTTCGTTTCTTTCTCTTCCTTTCTCTCCCTCAATTTCGTTTCTTTCTCTTCCCTTCTCTCCCTCAATTTCGTTTCTTTCTCTTCCTTTCTCTCCCTCAATTTTGTTTCTTTCTTTTCCTTTCTCTCCCTCAATTTCGTTTCTTTCTCTTCCTTTCTCTCCCTCAATTTCGTTTCTTTCTCTTCCTCTCTCTCCCTCAATTTCGCTTCTTTCTCTTCCTTTCTTTCCCTTAATTTTTTCTTTCTCTTCCTTTCTCTCCCACAATTTCGTTTCTTTCTCTTCCTTTCTCTCCCTCAATTTCATTTCTTTCTCTTCCTCTCTCTCCCTCAATTTCGATTCTTTCTCTTCCTTTCTCTCCCACAATTTCGTTTCTTTCTCTTCCTTTCTCTCCCTCAATTTCATTTCTTTCTCTTCCTCTCTCTCCCTCAATTTCGATTCTTTCTCTTCCTTTCTCTCGCCTCAATTTCATTTCTTTCTCTTCCTCTCTCTCCCTCAATTTCGATTCTTTCTCTTCCTTTCTCTCGCCTCAGTTTCGTTTCTGTCTCTCCCTCAATATTGTTTCTTTCTCTTCCTTTCTCTCCCTCAGTTTCGTTTCTTTCTCTTCCTTTCTCTCCCTTAATTTCGTTTCTTTCTCTTCTCTTCTTTCCCTCAATTTTGTTTCTTTCTCTTCCCTTCTCTCCCTCAATTTCGTTTCTTTCTATTCCTTTCTCTCGCCTCAATTTCATTTCTTTCTCTTCCTCTCTCTCGAATAATATCATTTTTTTTCTCTTCCTCTGTCTTGCCTCAATTTCATTTCTTTATCTTCCTCTCTCTCGTGTTTTTCTGACCTTTCCTCTCTCCCTCTTCCTCCCCCCCTTCTCTCTTCCTTTTTCCATCGTTCCTTTATTCCTTCTTTCCGGTTTCACCTCCTCTTCTTGTCTCCCACTCCTACAGTTTATCATCCATCCGCCTTTGTTCCTCATCCTTTATATATCTCGTCCTCCCCTCTCCCCTTTCTCTCTCTCTCTCTCTCTCTCTCTCTCTCTCTCTCTCTCTCTCTCTCGCTCTCGCTCTCGCTCTCTCTCTTTCTTTCTCTCTCTCTCTCTCTCTCTCTCTCTCTCTCTCTTTCTCTCTCTCTCTCTTTCCCCCTCTCTCTCTTCTTCTTCTTTTCTTCTTCTTTTTCTTTTTCTTCTTTCTCTTCTTCTTCTTCTTCTTCTTCTTCTTCTTCTTCTTCTTCTTCCCTCTCTTCTTTTTTTCCTATTATTATTCGTCAACATCTTCTGTGTTAATAACTTCAGGCATATCTTTAAACAAACAATCTGATTAATTTAGATTAAAATTAAGGCGATGAAAATTATTTCCGTGTTGTTAAAAATATCATTTATATACTGGGAGATAAGAATAAAAAATAAAAATAAAAGCAGAGTGAAGGAAATGAAAACTTAAAACGCTTGAAAGAAGATAAATAAACGCAAAAAGAATGAAAAGAGGAGAAAAGTATTGAGAAACAAAAGAACGACGAAGCAAGCATTTAGGTATTAATGTTCTGCGCAAAAGCATGAATGAAAGAATGCTGCTTTTAATATAACCAAAAATTCGAATTCCTCAAAAATAGATTTTTAAAAAGACCTCAATGCAAAATGGAACAATTAAACTTCTGAGTCACTATCCAGCTTTCCTTTAAAAAAGAGTATTTTTTATTGGTTATTGGCAACTCGACTGGATGGAAATGCTGTTTGAAATCCGACAAGTTAAACAAATGAAAGTCGAGAAGCATTGTGTGCACTCGAAGGTAGGGAATGCATCTCCGTGTGTACATGTGCGTGCTTTCGTGTGTGTGTAGCGTGCGTTTGAGTGTGTGTGTGTGCTTAAAAAAGCTCGTTTTGTAATTGTTTCCCCAGTATATATACGTGTGCGCTCTTAAAACGTATCCATTGAGACTGTAAGTGCTTCCAGTGGGAGTAATGAGTTTGTATAAACATGCTTATAAGAACATTCAGACGCAAGGTAATTTCTACTTTATCTTTACATTTCCCTTTGCATCTTTGCGATAAAAGGGGATGAAGAGAGGTGAGGGAGACATAGATAGATGAAAAGAGAGAGAGAGAGCGAGAGAGAGAGAGAGAGAGAGAGAGAGAGAGAGAGAGAGAGAGAGAGAGAGAGAGAGAGAGAGAGAGAGAGAGAGAGAGAGAGAGAGAGAGAGAGAGAGAGAGAGAGAGAGAGAGAGAGAGAGAGAGAGAGAGAGGGCGTGGGTAGGGGAGGAGGGGGGGAGGGAGACCGATTCAGTTAACACTCGCGGGAGATGGGGAGAAAAACAAACAAAAAA
>NC_091582.1:3179805-3184805 GCF_042767895.1 Penaeus vannamei
AGACTGGATATCTTCACAATTCAAGAGATGTATTTGACCGGTTTCGATTACGTCTTCATCAGAAATACATCATGTATTTCTGATGAAGACGTAATCGAAACCGGTCAAATACATCTCCTGTATTGTGAAGATATCCAGTCTCATTCATACATTTTCTACATTTGTCAACATGGATACATACACAGTATGACTATGTATCTTTTCTAAGTTTGCTTTTTACCATATTGATCTCCCTCTCTCTCTCCCTCTCCCCTACCCTCTCCCTCTCCCTCTCCCCTACCATCTCCCTCTCCCTCTCTCTCTCCGGCTTAAGACCGCTGTGGTCCCCTCAGAACGTCGTCTCAAGAAGCTACATACAAGTCTCATGGAGAACAATGTCTCATTATTCAGGCGAGTCTTTGGCTTTTCCTTTATATAGTCATCAGCTTTAGCCGAAGTCGGAGCCAAGTCAAGCCTTTATGACGAGCTGTGAAATCGCGGGCGAATGAGATGCATTTATTCCTTCTTCTTTTTTTTTGACGTTTTTAAGTTGTCATAAGTGATTTTTCAGCCGAAGGCCCAAACCCAAAAGCCCCTTTTCCGAAAAATGGGGGAGGGAAAAAGGGGGAAAGAAATGGGGCATTACATTTCAGTGGGAGAGAGACCCACGGCTCAAAACATTTTCCATTCGGCGTCGTTATGTAAAAATTGAGAATTCACGCGCTTCCGGCCCTTATCCTTTTAAATCCCAGAGTCTTAGGCAATCATCCTTGGATCTATTTGGAGTGACGGAATTCAGGCAACGCTTCTCGCTCTCTGTCTGTCCCTCTTCTACCCACCCTCTCTCTGTCTCTTTCTCTCTGTCTGTCTGTTTCTCTCTCACATTCTCTCTCTGTCTCTATTTATCTATTATCATCTCTCTCTCTCTCCTTCTCTGTTACTCTCTTTTCATTCTTTGTTATCCTCTCTCCGTATCTATCTATCTACCTATCTTTATCTCTGTCAATCTATTTATCGATCTATCTTTATCCCTCTCTCTCTGTCTGTTTATATATCTGTCTATCTTCCTCTCTCTCTCTCTCTCTCTCTCTCTCTCTCTCTCTCTCTCTCTCTCTATTCGTCCCTCTCTCTCCCTTACCCACTTTCTGTCTCTCTCTCTTATATCAGAATACAGCTACACAATTTTGCTCAATGAAATCACTGTTCCAATACTGCATTATATTCCAGAATACGATTTTTTTTTTTCCTTCCACGCGTCGCAGTATCAAGACTGGGCGTTCGTGTAACAGAATCCGGATTCAACATGGCGGTCGAAAAAGGCAACAGCAGCAACAACAAAATTCCCCATTCGTTACGAGAACATCGCTCGCCCACGTCCCCCGAGCCGGACTAAGCCACGCAACAACAGTACAAGACCGGGCCGCATCTCGTATTCTGGAACGACTCAATATCCGAATCTCAACGACAGAATCTGACATCCGAAATGGGATAACATCCGATATTTCCGAGGCTTTTAGTGTCGCGTGCGGGTGTACAAAACCTAGCGCTTGGGAGAGACTGACTTCCACCGGGACGCTGAAGTCTCTGCGGCGCTGAAGCTGCCTTTGCTAATGCTGAACCGATGTTTGGGGGTTTTATTAGCTGATTGTATAATGCACGAAAGGCTGGGATGAAGGAGAGAGGGAAAGGAAGAGGGAAAGAAGGAGAATGGGATGAGAAAATGGGTGAGGAAGTGGTGTAGAGGCCACAGAAGAAAAATAAGAGGCAGGAGGAAGAAGAGACAGAACAAGAAAAAAAAATTTAGTAAAATGAATAAAACGGAGATGGAAGATGAAAAACGAATAAAAAAGAAGAAAAAAATAAACAAGAACAAGGAGTTTGAAGAGTAAAACAAGGAAAAGATAGAGGAGGAGAAAACGAAGAAAGACAATAACTAGTCAACGAGGCAAAACCCAGCAAGACCCAGATATAACAACCAAAACAAGGCAATGATAATGGCGGCGATGTAGACAGCTAGTTTTGGAAATAAAATGAAACAATTGGATGAATATTTGAGAGAATAAAACGAAGCAGAAGCCAACGAGAGAATACTTTATTGTTGAGTAATAATGTTTTTTTTTTATTTCCAGAGTAGAGTATCCTATTAGAGAGTATGTAACGCGCGCGCCATTAATGGGAAGAGGTGGTATAACTAATGACAAATTGGTTAAGCGTTCACTAAGGAGGAACTGGAAATTGTGGAAATGCAAACACTTCAATATATAATTTCTCTACTGTTGCATGTTTATCTACTTACTTTTTTTTCTTTCTTTCTCTCACTTTATTATTTCACTAATGTATCCTAATCACAGTGTTATTGATTGACCTGATTATCATTATCAAATTTTCGTTTTTTTCTGGATACATTTGGTTGCTAAATAATTTTATTTGTGTGGAATGTTATAGTTCACTGTATTTGAACTGTACTCATCCGTATATGTTGTATAATGAATATTTTATTCCATTGTTTGGCATGTGTAGTGAGTGGAAGGGAAGGTATATGCATAACACAACCATGCATGTCATAGAGATGGATGTATAATTGAATAAAGGGAGGGAGGGAGGGAGGGAAACAGTGATAGATGTATTTTTGAATAGATTAAATGTCCACGTGAATATTTATATAAAGGCATAAAGTCAAATATGTGAATATAATTACATCTCCAGTTTTTTAAATATTTTTCTTTAAAACTCATACGGATATTCACTGAGTAATGGAGGAACTAGTTTTTGTGATTCTCGGATTTTCACTCGTCGAATTTTTGTCTTTGAAGGCTGGCAGAAGAGGGGAGAAGGGAAGTATGGAGCGAAGGGGAGAAGGGATGGAGGGAGTTGAAAGTAGAAGAGAAGGGGGGAGGGTAGGAGGGGAGGGAGAGGGAACATCTGAAAGGTAGAAGACATGGGCGAGGGTAAGGGAACAAGTGGAAAATAGGAGAGAAAGAGAAAGTGGAGGAAGGGAGGGAGAGGGAAAACTGGAAGGTAGATGAAAAAGGGGGAAGGGGAGAAAGGCAGGGAGAGGGAAAAACTGGAAGGTAGAAGCGAAGGGGAAAGGAGAGGAATGTAGGGAACAGGGAACAACTGGAAGCAAGGCCAGAGAAAGGCACAAGGCTAATTGTTAACAGGTTGAGGGGGATGTCAGGTTGAGGGAGGAATTCCATCTTTTACACACGAGGTCACAGAACCCGGGGGGTTGGGGGGGGGGGGAGGTGAATTGGAGTGGACTGAAAGAGAGAAAGAGAAAACGTAATAAGGATATACAGGCTGGGAGAGAAGGAGAGAGAGAAAAACTTAGAAATAGGAGAGAGAAGGAGGAAGAGATAAAAAGAGAGAGAGAGAGAGAGAGAGAGAGAGAGAGAGAGAGAAAGAGAGAGAGAGAGAGAGAGAGAGAGAGAGAGAGAGAGAGAGAGAGAGAGAGAGAGAGAGAGAGAGAGAGAGAGAGAGTGGGCATGAAGAAGAGGTAGTCGTGGGACAAGGCAAGTAAAGAAGACAATAGTAATGATAAATGTATCAATAATTATTACATTAATAATAACAATGATGATGATAATGATTATGATAATTAGAATGATAATAGTCATAACGATAACAATAATAATGATAATGATGATAATGATAACGATAATGATATAATAATAGTGCTAATAATAATCAACAATAGTAAGAATGATGATAATAATGATAATAATGATAATGCTTACAATAATCTACAATAATAAGGATGATAATAATAATAATAGTAATGGCAGTAAAGAGTATGATGCATAGAAATATAAAAAAAACAATTAAAATAATGGTAATAAAAACACCAATAATGATAATAATAAATGTATTATTAGTGATCTCATATCTCGAGTAACATTTTTGTGATTTAGTGTGTATTTATTTCAAACGTTTGAGCATGTTTTTCGTCTGTGGATTTGTATTTTGTGGTGTTTTGTAGTATCTGGCAGTATTTCGCGCAGTGCATTGTGGGTCTTTGTTTTGATTTGGAGCGAGCTGCGCCTCGTGCATTATTTTTATGGAAGAGTTTTTTTTGTGGAAGTTATGGAACTAAGGTATGTATCCTGAGGTTTATAACATCATTTTGTGTAGTAACAGTGGACGTAAATTATTAGTTGTTTTGATTAATGATATGTGGAATATGGAAGAAAATGGAAAAAAAAGGTATAAGAACTGTGGATTTTTTTTTTTGTAATGGTACTATTATAATTTCAAGGGCATATATTTGGTATACAATACTTTCGAATCATTATAATTAGGCTTTTGTTATTAGCACAGACAGTGAATTTGAATATTGATAGTGCAAGTATTTTAGGTTGAATGGTGATAGTTGCTTTCACATTAGTCTGTTTGACAGCGTGACGGTGGAAGTTTATGCAATTATCTATTTATGTATTGTGGATAAGCATGATTAAATGAAGGTCATACAGACTTTTGTTCTATAGGTTGTTTACTACATTTTCTTACTATGTTCTTTGATTTATTGTCATATTTTATGCGTATATCACTATTGATGAATAGTAGAAATGTCATATAAAATTTTATGATCAATAGGGTATAATCTATGTTTAATTACTCAGTCGTTTTGATTTTTTGGCCATACTTCATGATTAAATCAGTATTGCGGATATGTTACACCTATCTTTTTGGGAATATTCTTGTTTTT
This sequence comes from Penaeus vannamei, assembly GCF_042767895.1. Taxonomy (NCBI): domain Eukaryota; kingdom Metazoa; phylum Arthropoda; class Malacostraca; order Decapoda; family Penaeidae; genus Penaeus; species Penaeus vannamei. The sequence continues at coordinate 3,184,490 of NC_091582.1, forward strand.
ATATCTTCTTATAATTTGGAAAAGATACATGTTGAATAAAGTGTCATAGCAGCCTCGCGTATCACTTCCCCAATAAGCTGATTCTACAACCAAAGACTATTGATGATACAATAATGGTAATAATTAAAGTCAAAATAATGGTGATAGTGATGATATTAATGCTAATAACAACAATAACAGTAATAATAATCATGATAATGATAATGGTAATAATGATGATAATAATATCAATGACATCAATAATATGACTAATAGTAATGATAAAGATGATGTTAATAATGATGATGATTAAAACAACAATATCAAGAACATGAAT
>NC_091582.1:3189805-3192305 GCF_042767895.1 Penaeus vannamei
TGGTAACAAAATTAAACTTTATAATGAGAATAGTATTGATATTAATGATACTAATAATGATATAATGCTATTAATGATGATAATGATAATAACAGTAATACAATAATAACAAGAACAAGAACAACGTCAACAATAACAACAACAGTAACGATTATCATAGCGATAACATTAATAATAAATTCAGTGATAAAGATGGTGATAGTAGTAACAAAAATAATCGTAAAGATAGTTGAAAACAATGTTGATAACTGGAATAAAATAACAGTAAGGATAATAACACAGATAATACTAGTAATAACAACAGAGATAATGGAAGTAGTAGAACATATCAATCATAATAACATGGATGATCATAATGATGAAGATATTTCTAAAATACTCAAATAAACACCTTTTCCCTCCACAGGCCACAATTTTGAATCATCATTAATATTTTTTTTGCTAATTGGACTCCTCATCCGTGTGAAAAAAACAGTGGAAAAAATACAAGGGGTTTTGGAGAGCCTCAGTCCCGCTGAATTTGGTATCTGGTGTTCGCTCAGGACAGAGTGATACATTTCCATTTAGTGGACATGTGACGTGAATACTTGATACCCTCTGCGTGAGCTATTGTAGTCTGAGGGAAGAGGGGTGGGTGGGGTTGGGGGTAGGGGGGGCAGATGCAGAACGGGTGGGGGAGGGGGAAGGGAATGGAGGGAGGAGGGGGAAGGGAATGGAGGGAGAAAGGAGGAGGAGAGGAGGAGGAGGATGGGAATGGAGGGAGTGAGGAGGAGGAGAGGAGGGGGAGGAAGGGAATGGAGGGAGGAAGGAGGAGGAAAAGAGGGGGAGGAAGAAAAGAGGAGGAGGAAGGGAATGGAGTGAGAAAGGAGGTAGAAAGGAGGAGGAGAGGAGGGGGAGGAAGGGAATGGAGGGAGGAAGGAGGAGAAGAGGAGGGGATGGAAGAGGAGAGAAACTGAAGATAGGAGAATGGGGGAGGGAGAGAGAAGGGAGAGAAGGGAGAGAAGGGAGAGAAAAGGGGATGGGGGGAAAGGAGAGAGGACTGAGGGTGCGAGAAGAGGAAGAGAGGGAGGAAGATGGGAGAATGAGGAGAGGGAGAAAGGGGGAGGAAGAGTATAAACGGAAAGGGAGGAGGAAGAGAGAAGGGGGAGGACTGACGGTGAGAGGAGAGAGAGGCCAGAGAGAAAGGGTGAACTAAGAATGAGAGAAAAAAAAAAGGATAGATGATATGTGTAAAGTAAAGAAAGGGGAAAGGAGAGCACGAGAAGGAAGGGAAGGAGAGAAACGAGAAGAGAGGGAGAGGAAAGGTTACAGACGATAAAAAAAAGGGAAAGAAACGAAATCTGGGTTTTAAAGCGTAGACTCGAGCACCCGCTGAAAAGTTTCTTTTTTTCTTTTTTTGTTTTAAAGATTAGAAAAGGTGAAAGAACAAGAAGGAAAAGGGAATGGGAGATGGAAAGCGAGCGAGAGGAACTGCAGTCTTGGGGGAAATAAGAAAGAATCGAAGAGAAATTACAGAGAGAAAGAGGGAAACGGAGAGGAAGGTTGAAGACGGTAGAAGGGTGTGAGGGGAGAAACAGATAAATAGAGAAAGAGAGACAAGGGAAGTCGACAAGAAGAAAGGGGAAGATGGTCGAGAAAGTGAACAGAGATACGAGAAGGAGAAAGAAGTAGCAAGGGATAAAGAGCAGGTGAGAGAATCAAACAAACGAATGGAAAGGAGCAACAAAAATGTAAAATGAGGAACTACGGAAAGCGGAGGTAAATAGGGCAACAGATAAAGAGCAAGAGACCAACGAATGAGCAAACTGACAGAAAAGAAAAGAAAGAAAATTGAAAAAATCAGAAAACACGAGCCGTATGATTAGCAGCACAAGAAATAGCAATTACCAAAAAAGTGAATTTGCTGCATGACAATTATGCTAATGAGGAGCGTAAAGCGATGATGAACAAAATGAACGAACTTTCCATCAGTGAAATTGATCATTCTTTTTTTTTCATTTAATCTCCATTAAAAAAAGACAGCATATGGTAGCCCGAAGGAGAGTAGATGAGATGCCTTCATCAAGGTTCCTTCGGCCCCGTCGGCTCTCCCATGGGCGGCCATACATCCTGCGCCAGGTCTCTCTCCCGCCCCTGTGAGCTCAGTGAGGCGCCCGCGTGAGGGAGATGCTGCTTAAAGAAAAAAGAAAGAAAAGGAAAACAAAAAGGATGTATCAGGGAGACATTATTCACTGGACGTCGGGCAGGACAAACACTCCTTTCGTATGATTCTGATAACGGAACGCTCATCTCATCCTTCATAAGTTTCTAGACATCTCGAGGGAAAGTTATATGATAATTCTAAACTTTCCTCCACATCATATTAGTCTTCAAGACAGCCCAAACAGCGGAAGTCGAGGCGGCGTCCGTTCGCGGAGTACGTTCGCCGTCAGCGAGAGGATTGATGACGTCATAATGCCGGGAAACTGACGTCATCATTCTGGCGGGAAATTCGAACGCG
>NC_091582.1:3197305-3214468 GCF_042767895.1 Penaeus vannamei
TTCTTGTGTCTGTGTGTATACTTTTTTATGTGTTCTTGTGTCTGTGTGTATACTTTTTTATGTGTTCTTGTGTCTGTGTGTATACTTTTTTATGTGTTCTTGTGTCTGTGTGTATAGTTTTTTATGTGTTCTTGTGTCTGTGTGTATACTTTTTTATGTGTTCTTGTGTCTGTGTGTATACTTTTTTATGTGTTCTTGTGTCTGTGTGTATACTTTTTTATGTGTTCTTGTGTCTGTGTGTATACTTTTTTATGTGTTCTTGTATCTGTGTGTATACTTTTTTATGTGTTCTTGTGTCTGTGTGTATACTTTTTTATGTGTTCTTGTGTCTGTGTGTATACTTTTTTATGTGTTCTTGTGTCTGTGTGTATACTTTTTTATGTGTTCTTGTGTCTGTGTGTATACTTTTTTATGTGTTCTTGTGTCTGTGTGTATACTTTTTTTATGTGTTCTTGTGTCTGTGTGTATTCTTTTTTATGTGTTCTTGTGTCTGTGTGTATACTTTTTTATGTGTGCCTGTGTTCGTATGCTTGTTTCTATGTGTGACTGTGAAATGTTATCGGGCGTGTCCGTATGTGCGTTTGTGTGTATTTACTGATCGTTACAAATCCCAAATCTCTCCTCACGCGCCGAGGAGAGACAGAGACGTCCCGGGGAGAGCAGCGTCTTGCCGACCAGATGCCCAAGGAGAAGAATAGCGCTAGTTAATAGCCATCGTAATAAAGAAGATATACTGAACAGGGAGATAGCGTTAAGCCCTGGCTAGCGTCAGATCCTAAGACATTCATCTTGCTAATGACTCCATCACACCCCCTCTTCTCCCTCTCTCCTCCCCTCTCTCCCCCATAGCCTTTTCCCTCTCCTCCATTTCTCCCTGTCTCCCTCGCTCCCCTTTCTTTCTTAGGGTTGCGGAGGTACCTCTTCTACTTGTTTTTTTCGTGTTCTGAATCTGGTAATTACTTTTATTTCTTTTCAGATCTGTTCTTTTTCTCCGTTTCATTCTCCCTTCCTCCTGTTTTCTTATTCTTTGCTGTGCTCCTCTCTGCTCTCACTTCCTCTTTCTTCTTCCCGTTCTTTTTCTGTCTCTTTGTCTTTATTTCTTTCCCTATTTATATATTTGTCTGCCTACCTTCCTGCCCATGTATCTATCTATTTATCTATCTACGCCTGTTGATCTGTCTATTTCTCTATTGCTCTTTTTATATATCACTCTCTGTGTCTCTGCACATCCTTCTACGTCTCTCTCTATCCTTTTTCCACCCATCCCCTCTCTCTCTCTATCTATCTATCCATCTACCTGCTTATCAATCTATCTTTCTATCCACCCCTCCTCTCTCTCTCTCTCTCTCGCTCTCTCTCTCTCCCTCCCTCTCTCTCTCTCTCGTTCTCTCTCTCTTTCTATCTCTCCCTCTCCCCCCCTCTCTCTCTCTCTCTCCCTCCCTCTCTCTCGCTCTCTCTCACTTTCTCTCTCTCTCTCTCTCTCTCTCTCTCTCTCTCTCTCTCTCTCTCTCTCTCTCTCTCTCTCTCTCTCTCTCTCTCTCTCTCTCTCTCTCTCTCTCTCCCTCCCTCCCTCCCTCCCTCCCTCCCTCTCTCTCTCTCTCTCTCTCTCTCTCTCCCTTCGTGTCATCACTAATCATCACTAATCACGGCCATTTTCTCCTTTTCTCCTCGCTTTCCCGCAATATCTTAGTTTAAGTTTCCCGCAGCCTCCGCTTCCCTCACGCCAGCTTTCCCCAACGGCCGCAAGAGGGCCAATTCCCGGCCTAATTGCTCGAGTCTTAGAGTTAGAGAGGGTGTCACTGTTATTTCTCTCTCTCTCTCTCTCTCTCTCTCTCTTGTTATTTGCTTCTTATTTATTTGAAGGTTTTATCGTCGCTTGGCCAATCCCTTTGGGCGGGAGTGGGGAGTGGGTGGGGGGGGGGAGATAGAAAATAACGCAGCGTTAATTCACTAAGATATAAACTGGGCACCTTGTCACATTGCTCATAACTGCGATATAATTGTTAGTTTGTTCTTCTTTTTCCGTTTTCTTTATCTGTTCATACGTTCTTCCATAAAGATAAATCCCAATTGTATTAGCTTTCAATTCATAAACAAATAACATTATTACTAATCTTCCTTCCTCTTTCCTTTTATGTATTTCTGAATTAAATATACATTGTAATTTGAAGATATTCATTTTCTTTCATTACTTTTCTACATACCTTATCTCTAAACCCTTTTCCTCCATTTAATTATTCTTTTTCTTTTTCTTTCATACCTTTTCTCCATCTCTCTTTCATCCCTCCTCTCTGATCTCTAAGCCCTTTTCCTCCATTTCATTCTTCTTTTTCTTTTTCTTTCATACCTTTTCTACATCTCTCTTTCATCTCTTCCCTCTTATATCTAAACCATTGTTATCCATTTCATTCTTCTTTTTCTTTTATACCTTTTCTACATCTCTCTTTCATTGCTTCCCTCTTATCTCCAAGCCCCTTTTCTCCACTTAATCCTTCTTTATCTTTTTCTTTCATACCTTTTCTACATCTCTCTTTCATCCCTTCCCTCTTATCTCTAGACCCTTTTCCTCCATTTCATTCTTCTTTTTCTTTTTCTTTCATACCTTTTCCTCATCTCTCTTTCATCCCTTCTCTCTTATCTCCAAGCCCCTTTTCTCCATTTAATCCTTCATTTTCTTTCATACCTTTTCTATATCTCTCTTTCATCCCTTCCCTCTTATCTCCAAGCCCCTTTTCCCCATTCAATCCTTCATTTTCTTTTTCTTTATCCTTCTTCGTCAGTCTAGATGAGTCGTCGAGAGGGCCCCGTGGCGGCCATGGCGACGCGCGCAAACAGATGCTCATTTGACTGACAGCTGATAGATGACGTCCTCGGCCACCGCGCGTCGACGCCCGAGAGCAACAGTTTGCTTCGGTAAGTAGAGGGGGGCGGATGGATCGCGCTGCATCCGGGAGGGGGGAGACTTAGGGGGAGGGGGGTGAGGGATGTCGAGGGAAGGGGCGGGGGGTTGGTGGGGGGGATGAGGGATGTCGAGGGGAGGGATGGGGCGGGGGCGGGGGGGTGAGGGATGTCGAGGATAGGGGCGGGGGGGGTTGGGGGGGATGTCAAGGGGAGGGGAGGGGGGAGGGATGTCGAGAGGAGGGGCGGGGGGGGGTTGGGGTGAGGATGTTGAGGGGAGGGGCAGAGTGGGGGTGCGGATGTCGAGGGGAGGGGCGGGGAGGGGGAGGGGACTGAGGGATGTCGAGGGAAGGGTGGGGGGGGGGTGAGGGATGTCGAAGGGAGGGGAGGGGGGAGGGTAACTGAGGGATATCGTGGTGAGGGGCGGGGAGGGGGGGGATTTCCTCTTCTTTATTTCTTCCTTTTTTTCTTGATCTTTTCCTTTTGATTTGTCTTTTTTCTTCATTCGTTTCTGTTTCTTCATTTAATTCTTCTTTTTCTGTTTTCTTTATTCTGCTTCTATCTATTTCTTCCTTTCTTTGTTTCCTTTATATATTCTGCATATTTCTCTTTCTTTTTTATTTACATATTCATAATGTTATTTCCAATTGCGTTTTTATATAATTATCATGATATTATAATTCAGCAAATGTAATGATAATAAGGTATATAATGTTAATAGTGATAAGTGATAATAATAATAACTGATAAAAACGGCAATGATAAAATATTGGTAGTGATGATAATAATAATGATGATAACAGGAATTATGATAATGTTATTGATTACGAGGATGATAATAAAAATAGGATTAATAACCATAATAATGATAAGAGGAATGATAGCAATGATAACAGAAATAATATTAATGATAACTACTATTATGATAACTGTAATAACTATAATGATGATACTAATAACAATAGCAATAACAATAACAATACCATCAATGATAATAACAACGATATTGATAACAACAACGATTATAATATTGATAATAATAATGATAATAGTAAGAATGACAAGGACAATATTGATACTAATAATAAATAATGATAATAACAGCAACAATGATAATAATGATACCAATCGTAATGTTAATGATAATAACCATGATAATGAGGAAAATTGTGATTGTAAGTAAAACAGACAAAAATTATGATAATGATCATGATAATAATGATAATAAGAAATGATGATAATGGTAAAAGTGGCACTAATAACACTACTATTACTGCTACTAGAACAACTAATAACAATGATAACAATAACCAAAACATTAATGAGAATGCTATTACTTATAGCAATAATAATGGTAATGATAACTATATGAACATAATGACAAATATAACATTAATAATACTTCTAATAATATAATTAATAATGTAAATCATAATGATGATAACAGTAATGATGATGATAATAATGATAATTAATGATAATGATAATAACAATAAGGATAAAATGATAATAATGATAATGGTAATGGCAATAATAATAATGATAATGGCAATGTTATTATCCTTAGCATCATTAGTGTTATTATTTTCACCATTGCCATTACTACCATTATAATTGATAATATCATCCTCATTATTATTGTTATCGTCATCATCATCAATATCATTTTTGATATTATATTTCTTATTATATTAGCCTATTTTCTAACTATTCTTATCATTAATTCCATTGTGGATAGTAGTAGCAATATTTTTATATTTATCTATATATCTTGTTTTTTTTTTCTTTTTTTGTCAACATCAAGATGAATAATTTTATTCTTATCATTATTCTTATTGTGATTATTATAATCATATCATTATCTTTATTTTCATCATTATTATTAATATTGTTATTGTTATTATTATTATTATTAATGGTATTATTATTAACAATTTCATTTTATCTTTATCGTTATTTTTATTATTATGCTTTTTATCATCCTTTGTTAGTGTAACTACCTTAACTATCATCACCATAATCATTATCATTATTATTAATATTACCATTGTTATCATTATTATAATTGTTATCATTATTACTATTATCTATTTTATTACTCTCCTTATCATCAGTGGCACTTTTTTCATTATTGTTATTATTATCCTCATTATTATCATTAATGTTGTAATGACAGTGAATCGGGCTGTCGTCGCCATAGTTTTTATAATCTCCGTCTGCAAAAAAAATCATGTACCATTTCCATATGTCAGGGAGATGTACTAAATTGCTTCTGCCATTAAATATATCGAAAATGCCACACTCAAAAAAAAATAATAATAATAATAAAAAAAGAATAAATAATTAAATAAATAAATAAATAAAAAAAATGAAAAAAAAATAAAAAAAAAGTACTATCCACTTACGTCGGGAATATATTTTTCTTGCTCTGGATAAAAAAAAAAAAAAAAATATATATATATAATATAAAAAAGTGGTTCAAAATAATAGAGGGACAATAAAGTTAGGATCAATAATAACTAAAACACCAAGAAACCTCTACAGGCGTCCAGATACATCCCTGTGGTATTCAATTATTTAAATCAACAATCAAAATATAAATGCAAAGTTTAAACACAGCTGATAGGTAGTCAAGCAATTATCAGCACGTGGGTGGTGGCAGGAATAGTTGCTTTAATCGTAGATAATTTAGTTTAATACTTTATAGGGAGTTTATTAATTAATACTAGTAATAAACCGATAATATGTTTATTCAACAACACTTGATCAGAGGAACCACAGAAAAAAATCTGTCTCACTGCCAGCATTATTTTGTTTCACTTTATGTTACTCTCAACATTGTAAATAATTAATAACTACAAAAATCGCAAGTGAAGCATTGTTACCTTTTACTTTCTCGGTAGAAATCCAACGCAAATTATGTAATTGAATCCTTGTCATTTTCTAAATAAAGAAATATATATTTTTTTCCTTTTTAATCAAAGATTCCATTGTCTCTATTCACAGTGACTTTCCTAGGTTAATCATAATCATATTATTCCAGATACAAAAAAGTATTTACTTCGCAACTTATTGGCATTAAGTAATTAAGAAAAAAAAATGAAAAGAAAAAAGAAAAATATGTATATCTGTGTCTGCGGTTTCTGCATTTCATCATAATTGCATTAACCGTTTTTTTAAAGTCTCTGGAGAGAGAGAGAGAGAAAAAAAAAATATCCAAGGGGCACATCAAAAATCTTTTCATAATTAAAGTCTTCATTGTTTACATTTATATAATATTTATCTTTTTTCTCTGCGGACTTGATTGACTAGAGAAACGAAGGATTCATCAGGTGGTCAGCCTGTCAGTCACCCAGGGTAGTCATGCTGTCAATCGCGCGGGGTAACTAGGCGGGGTAAGTCACCCAGGGTAGCCAGGCAGGAGCAAATCACCCATGGTAGCCAGGCAGGGTAAGTCACCCAGGGTAGCCCGGTAGCAGCAAATCACCCATGGTAGCTGGGCAGGGTAAGTCGCCCAGGGTAGCCGGGCAGGAGCAAATCACCCATGGTAGCTAGGCAGGGTAAGTCACCCAGGGTAGCCCGGCAGGAGCAAATCACCCATGGTAGCTAGGCAGGGTAAGTCACCCAGGGTAGCCCGGCAGGAGCAAATCACCCCTGGTAGCTGTGCAGGGTAAGTCACCCAGGGTAGCCCGGCAGGAGCAAATCACCCATGGTAGCTGGGCAGGGTAAGTCACCCAGGGTAGCCGGACAGGAGCAAATCATCCATGGTAGCCAGGCAGGGTAAGTCACCCAGGGTAGCCAGGCAGGAGCAAATCACCCATGGTAGCTAGGCAGGGTAAGCCACCCAGGGTAGCCGGGCAGGAGCAAATCACCCAGTGTAGCCAGGCAGGTTAAGTCACCCAGGGTAGCCCGGCAGGAGCAAATCACCCATGGTAGCTAGGCAGGGTAAGCCACCCAGGGTAGCCGGGCAGGAGCAAATCACCCAGTGTAGCCAGGCAGGGTAAGTCAGCCAGGGTAGCCGGGCAGGAGCAACTCATCCATGGTAGCCAGGCAGGGTAAGTCACCCAGGGTAGCCGGGCAGGAGCAAATCACCTATGGTAGCCAGGCAGGGTAAGTCACCCAGGGTAGCCAGGCAGGAGCAAATCACCCATGGTAGCCAGGCAGGGTAAGTCACCCAGGGTAGCCGGGCAGGAGCAAATCACCCATGGTAGCCAGGCAGGGTAAGTCACCCAGGGTAGCCAGGCAGGAGCAAATCACCCATGGTATCCAGGCGGTGTAAGTCACCCAGGGTAGCCGGGCAGGAGCAAATCATCCATGGTAGCTGGGCAGGGTAAGTCACCCAGGGTAGCCGGGAAGGAACAAATCACCCATGGTAGCTGGGCAGGGTAAGTCACCCAGGGTAGCCGGGCAGGAGCAAATCACCCATGGTAGCCAGGCAGGGTAAGTCACCCAGGGCAGCCGGGCAGGAGGAAATCATCCATGGTAGCTGGGCAGGGTAAGTCACCCAGGGTAGCCGGCAGGAGCAAATCACCCATGGTAGCTAGGCGGTGTAAGTCACCCAGGGTAGCCGGGCAGGAGCAAATCACCCATGGTAGCTAGGCAGGGTAAGTCACCCAGGGTAGCCCGGCAGGAACAAATCACCCATGGTAGCTAGGCGGGGTAAGTCACCCAGGGTAGCCCGGCAGGAACAAATCACCCATGGTAGCTGGGCAGGGTAAGTCACCCAGGGTAGCCGGGCAGGAGCAAATCACCCATGGTAGCTAGGCGGTGTAAGTCACCCAGGGTAGCCCGGCAGGAACAAATCACCCATGGTAGCCGGGCAGGGTAAGTCACCCAGGGTAGCCCGGCAGGAACAAATCACCCATGGTAGCTAGGCGGGGTAAGTCACCCAGGGTAGCCCGGCAGGAGCAAATCACCCATGGTAGCCAGGCAGGGTAAGTCACCCAGGGTATCCGGGCAGGAGCAAATCACCCATGGTAGCCAGGCAGGATAAGTCACCCAGGGTAGCCAGGCAGGAGCAAATCACCCATGGTAGCTGGGCAGGGTAAGTCACCCAGGGTAGCCCGGCAGGAACAAATCACCCATGGTAGCTGGGCAGGGTAAGTCACCCAGGGTAGCCCGGCAGGAACAAATCACCCATGGTAGCCGGGCAGGGTAAGTCACCCAGGGTAGCCGGGCAGGAGCAAGTCATCCATGGTAGCCAGGCAGGGTAAGTCACCCAGGGTAGCCGGGCAGGAGCAAATCACCCATGGTAGCTAGGCAGGGTAAGTCACCCAGGGTAGCCAGGCAGGAGCAAATCACCCATGGTAGCCAGGCAGGGTAAGTCACCCAGGGTAGCCGGGCAGGAGCAAATCACCCATGGTAGCCAGGCAGGGTAAGTCACCCAGGGTAGCCGGGCAGGAGCAAATCACCCATGGTAGCCAGACAGGGTAAGTCGCCCAGGGTAGCCGGGCAGGAGCAAATCACCCATGGTAGCCAGGCAGGGTAAGTCACCCAGGGTAGCCGGGCAGGAGCAAGTCACCCATGGTCGCTAGGCAGCGTAAGTCACCCAGGGTAGCCAGGCAGGAGCAAATCACCCATGGTAGCTAGGCAGGGTAAGTCACCCAGGGTAGCCAGGCAGGAGCAAATCACCCATGGTAGCTGGGCAGGGTAAGTCACCCAGGGTAGCCGGGCAGGAGCAAATCACCCATGGTAGCTAGGCGGTGTAAGTCACCCAGGGTAGCCGGGCAGGAGCAAATCACCCATGGTAGCCAGGCAGGGTAAGTCACCCAGGGTAGCCGGGCAGGAGCAAATCACCCATGGTAGCCAGGCAGGGTAAGTCACCCAGGGTAGCCCGGCAGGAGCAAATCACCCATGGTAGCCAGGCAGGGTAAGTCACCCAGGGTAGCCCGGCAGGAGCAAATCACCCATGGTAGCTGGGCAGGGTAAGTCACCCAGGGTAGCCGGGCAGGAGCAAATCACCCATGGTAGCCAGGCAGGGTAAGTCACCCAGGGTAGCCCGGCAGGAGCAAATCACCCATGGTAGCTGGGCAGGGTAAGTCACCCAGGGTAGCCGGGTAGGAGTAAATCACCCATGGTAGCCAGGCAGGGTAAGTCACCCAGGGTAGCCGGGCAGGAGCAAATCATCCATGGTAGTTGGGCAGGGTAAGTCACCCAGGGTAGCCAGGCAGGAGCAAATCATCCATGGTAGCTGGGCAGGGTAAGTCACCCAGGGTAGCCGGGCAGGAGTAAATCACCCATGGTAGCCAGGCAGGGTAAGTCACCCAGGGTAGCCGGGCAGGAGCAAATCATCCATGGTAGCTGGGCAGGGTAAGTCACCCAGGGTAGCCGGGCAGGAGCAAATCACCCATGGTAGCTAGGCAGGGTAAGTCACCCAGGGTAGCCGGGCAGGAGCAAATCATCCATGGTAGTTGGGCAGGGTAAGTCACCCAGGGTAGCCAGGCAGGAGCAAATCATCCATGGTAGTTGGGCAGGGTAAGTCACCCAGGGTAGCCAGGCAGGAGCAAATCATCCATGGTAGTTGGGCAGGGTAAGTCACCCAGGGTAGCCAGGCAGGAGCAAATCATCCATGGTAGCTGGGCAGGGTAAGTCACCCAGGGTAGCCGGGCAGGAGCAAATCATCCATGGTAGCTAGGCAGGGTAAGTCACCCAGGGTAGCCGGGCAGGAGCAAATCATCCATGGTAGCTAGGCAGGGTAAGTCACCCAGGGTAGCCGGGCAGGAGCAAATCACCCATGGTAGCTAGGCAGGGTAAGTCACCCAGGGTAGCCGGGCAGGAGCAAATCATCCATGGTAGCTAGGCAGGGTAAGTCACCCAGGGTAGCCGGGCAGGAGCAAATCACCCATGGTAGCTAGGCAGGGTAAGTCACCCATGGTAGCCAGGCAGGGTAAGTCACCCAGGGTAGCCGGGCAGGAGTAAATCACCCATGGTAGCCAGGCAGGGTAAGTCACCCAGGGTAGCCGGGCAGGAGCAAATCACCCATGGTAGCTAGGCAGGGTAAGTCACCCATGGTAGCCAGGCAGGGTAAGTCACCCAGGGTAGCCGGGCAGGAGTAAATCACCCATGGTAGCCAGGCAGGGTAAGTCACCCAGGGTAGCCGGGCAGGAGCAAATCACCCATGGTAGCTAGGCAGGGTAAGTCACCCATGGTAGCCAGGCAGGGTAAGTCACCCAGGGTAGCCGGGCAGGAGCAAATCACCCATGGTAGCTAGGCAGGGTAAGTCACCCAGGGTAGCCGGGCAGGAGCAAATCACCCATGGTAGCTAGGCAGGGTAAGTCACCCAGGGTAGCCGGGCAGGAGCAAATCACCCATGGTAGCTAGGCAGGGTGTCACCCAGGGTAGCGGGGCAGGAGCAAGTCATCCATGGTAGCCAGGCAGGGTAAGTCACCCAGGGTAGCCGGGCAGGAGCAAATCACCCATGGTAGCTAGGCAGGGTGTCACCCAGGGTAGCGGGGCAGGAGCAAGTCATCCATGGTAGCCAGGCAGGGTAAGTCACCCAGGGTAGCCGGGCAGGAGCAAATCACCCATGGTAGCTAGGCAGGGTAAGTCACCCAGGGTAGCCGGGCAGGAGCAAATCACCCATGGTAGCCGGGCAGGGTAAGTCACCCAGGGTAGCCCGGCAGGAGTAAATCATCCATGGTAGCTAGGCAGGTAAGTCACCCAGGGTAGCCGGGCAGGAGCAAATCACCCATGGTAGCCAGGCAGGGTAAGTCACCCAGGGTAGCCGGGCAGGAGCAAATCACCCATGGTAGCTGGGCAGGGTAAGTCACCCAGGGTAGCCGGGCAGGAGCAAATCACCCATGGTAGCCAGGCAGGGTAAGTCACCCAGGGTAGCCGGGCAGGAGCAAATCACCCATGGTAGCCAGGCAGGGTAAGTCACCCAGGGTAGCCCGGCAGGAGGAAATCACCCAGGGTAGCCAGGCGGTGTAAGTCACCCATGGTAGCTGGGCAGGAGCAAATCACCCATGGTAGCCAGGCAGGGTAAGTCACCCAGGGTAGCCCGGCAGGAGCAAATCACCCATGGTAGCCAGGCGGTGTAAGTCACCCAGGGTAGCCGGGCAGGAGCAAATCACCCATGGTAGCCAGGCAGGGTAAGTCACCCAGGGTAGCCGGGCAGGAGCGAATCATCCATGGTAGCCAGGCAGGGTAAGTCACCCAGGGTAGCCGGGCAGGAGCAAATCACCCATGGTAGCTGGGCAGGGTAAGTCACCCAGGGTAGCCGGGCAGGAGCAAATCACCCATGGTAGCCAGGCAGGGTAAGTCACCCAGGGTAGCCGGGCAGGAGCAAATCACCCATGGTAGCCAGGCAGGGTAAGTCACCCAGGGTAGCCCGGCAGGAGCGAATCATCCATGGTAGCTGGGCAGGGTAAGTCACCCAGGGTAGCCGGGCAGGAGGAACTCACCCATGGTAGCTGGGCAGGGTAAGTCACCCAGGGTAGCCGGGCAGGAGCAAATCATCCATGGTAGCTGGGCAGGGTAAGTCACCCAGGGTAGCCCGGCAGGAGGAAATCACCCATGGTAGCTGGGCAGGGTAAGTCACCCAGGGTAGCCGGGCAGGAGGAAATCACCCATGGTAACTAGGCGGTGTAAGTCACCCAGGGTAGCCCGGCAGGAGCAAATCACCCATGGTAGCTAGGCAGGGTAAGTCACCCAGGGTAGCCCGGCAGGAGGAAATCACCCATGGTAGCTGGGCAGGGTAAGTCACCCAGGGTAGCCGGGCAGGGTAAGTCACCCAGGGTAGCCGGGCAGGAGGAAATCACCCATGGTAACTAGGCGGTGTAAGTCACCCAGGGTAGCCCAGCAGGAGGAAATCACCCATGGTAGCTGGGCAGGGTAAGTCACCCAGGGTAGCCCGGCAGGAGGAAATCACCCATGGTAGCTGGGCAGGGTAAGTCACCCAGGGTAGCCCGGCAGGAGCAAATCACCCATGGTAGCCAGGCAGGGTAAGTCACCCATGGTAGCCAGGCAGGGTAAGTCACCCAGGGTAGCCCGGCAGGAGGAAATCACCCATGGTAGCTGGGCAGGGTAAGTCACCCAGGGTAGCTGGGCAGGGTAAGTCACCCAGGGTAGCCCGGCAGGAGGAAATCACCCATGGTAGCTGGGCAGGGTAAGTCACCCAGGGTAGCTAGGCGGTGTAAGTCACCCAGGGTAGCCAGGCAGGAGCAAATCACCCATGGTAGCCAGGCAGGGTAAGTCACCCAGGGTAGCCAGGCAGGGTAAGTCACCCAGGGTAGCCGGGCAGGGTAAGTCACCCAGGGTAGCAGGGCAGGAGCAAATCACCCATGGTAGCCAGGCAGGGTAAGTCACCCATGGTAGCCGGGCAGGAGCAAATCACCCATGGTAGCCAGGCAGGGTAAGTCACCCATGGTAGCCGGGAAGGAGCAAATCACCCATGGTAGCTAGGTGGTGTAAGTCACCCAGGGTAGCCGGGCAGGAGCAAATCACCCATGGTAGCCAGGCAGGGTAAGTCACCCAGGGTAGCCGGGAAGGAGCAAATCACCCATGGTAGCCAGGCAGGGTAAGTCACCCAGGGTAGCCCGGCAGGAGCAAATCACCCATGGTAGCCAGGCAGGGTAAGTCACCCAGGGTAGCCGGGCAGGAGCAAATCACCCATGGTAGCCAGGCAGGGTAAGTCACCCAGGGTAGCCGGGCAGGAGCAAATCATCCATGGTAGCCAGGCAGGGTAAGTCACCCAGGGTAGCCGGGCAGGAGCAAATCACCCATGGTAGCTAGGTGGTGTAAGTCACCCAGGGTAGCCGGGCAGGAGCAAATCACCCATGGTAGCCAGGCAGGGTAAGTCACCCAGGGTAGCCGGGCAGGAGCAAATCACCCATGGTAGCCAGGCAGGGTAAGTCACCCAGGGTAGCCGGGAAGGAGCAAATCACCCATGGTAGCTAGGTGGTGTAAGTCACCCAGGGTAGCCGGGCAGGAGCAAATCACCCATGGTAGCCAGGCAGGGTAAGTCACCCAGGGTAGCCGGGCAGGAGTAAATCACCCATGGTAGCTAGGTGGTGTAAGTCACCCAGGGTAGCCGGGCAGGAGCAAATCACCCATGGTAGCCAGGCAGGGTAAGTCACCCAGGGTAGCCCGGCAGGAGCAAATCACCCATGGTAGCTAGGCGGTGTAAGTCACCCAGGGTAGCCGGGCAGGAGCAAATCACCCATGGTAGCTAGGCAGGGTAAGTCACCCAGGGTAACCGGGCAGGAGCAAATCACCCATGGTAGCCAGGCAGGGTAAGTCACCCAGGGTAGCCGGGCAGGAGCAAATCACCCATGGTAGCCAGGCGGTGTAAGTCACCCAGGGTAGCCGGGCAGGAGCAAATCACCCATGGTAGCCAGGCGGTGTAAGTCACCCATGGTAGCTAGGCGGTGTAAGTCACCCAGGGTAGCCGGGAAGGAGGAAATCACCCATGGTAGCCAGGCAGGGTAAGTCACCCAGGGTAGCCCGGCAGGAGCAAATCACCCATGGTAGCTGGGCAGGGTAAGTCACCCAGGGTAGCCGGGCAGGAGCAAGTCATCCATGGTAGCCAGTCAGGGTAAGTCACCCAGGGTAGCCCGGCAGGAGCAAATCACCCATGGTAGCTGGGCAGGGTAAGTCACCCAGGGTAGCCGGGCAGGAGCAAATCATCCATGGTAGCTGGGCATGGTAAGTCACCCAGGGTAGCCCGGCAGGAGCAAATCATCCATGGTAGCTGGGCAGGGTAAGTCACCCAGGGTAGCCCGGCAGGAGCAAATCACCCATGGTAGCCAGGCAGGGTAAGTCACCCAGGGTAGCCCGGCAGGAGCAAATCACCCATGGTAGCTGGGCAGGGTAAGTCACCCAGGGTAGCCAGGCAGGGTAAGTCACCCAGGGTAGCCGGGCAGGAGCGAATCACCCATGGTAGCTAGGCAGGGTAAGTCACCCAGGGTAGCCAGGCAGGGTAAGTCACCCAGGGTAGCCCGACAGGAGCAAATCACCCATGGTAGCTGGGCAGGGTAAGTCACCCAGGGTAGCCGGGCAGGAGCAAATCATCCATGGTAGCTAGGCGGGGTAAGTCACCCAGGGTAGCGGGGCAGGAGCAAATCACCCATGGTAGCCAGGCAGGGTAAGTCACCCAGGGTAGCCGGGCAGGAGCAAATCACCCATGGTAGCCAGGCAGGGTAAGTCACCCAGGGTAGCCGGGCAGGAGCAAGTCATCCATGGTAGCTAGGCGGTGTAAGTCACCCAGGGTAGCCGGGCAGGAGCAAATCACCCAGGGTAGCCAGGCAGGGTAAGTCACCCAGGGTAGCCGGGCAGGAGCAAATCACCCAGGGTAGCCAGGCAGGGTAAGTCACCCAGGGTAGCCGGGCAGGAGCAAGTCATCCATGGTAGCTAGGCAGGGTAAGTCACCCAGGGTAGCCCGGCAGGAGGAAATCACCCAGGGTAGCCCGGCAGGAGCAAATCACCCATGGTAGCCGGGCAGGGTAAGTCACCCATGGTAGCTAGGCAGGAGCAAATCACCCATGGTAGCAAGACAGGGTAAGTCACCCAGGGTAGCCAGGCAGGGTAAGTCACCCAGGGTAGCCAGGCAGGAGCAAATCACCCATGGTAGCCAGACAGGGTAAGTCACCCAGGGTAGCCAGGCAGGGTAAGTCACCCAGGGTAGCCGGGCAGGAGCTAATCACCCATGGTAGCTAGGCAGGGTAAGTCACCCAGGGTAGCCGGGCAGGAGCAAATCACCCATGGTAGCCAGGCAGGGTAAGTCACCCAGGGTAGCCAGGCAGGAGCAAATCACCCATGGTAACTAGGCGGTGTAAGTCACCCAGGGTAGCCGGGCAGGGTAAGTCACCCAGGGTAGCCGGGCAGGAGCAAATCACCCATGGTAGCTAGGCAGGGTAAGTCACCCAGGGTAGCCGGGCAGGAGCAAATCACCCATGGTAGCCAGGCAGGGTAAGTCACCCAGGGTAGCCCGGCAGGGTAAGTCACCCAGGGTAGCCGGGCAGGAGCTAATCATCCATGGTAGCCAGGCAGGGTAAGTCACCCAGGGTAGCCAGGCAGGGTAAGTCACCCAGGGTAGCCGGGCAGGAGCTAATCATCCATGGTAGCCAGGCAGGGTAAGTCACCCAGGGTAGCCAGGCAGGGTAAGTCACCCAGGGTAGCCGGGCAGGAGCTAATCACCCATGGTAGCTAGGGAGGTCACAGGGTAGCCCGGCAGGAGCAAATCATCCATGGTAGCCAGGCAGGGTAAGTCACCCAGGGTAGCCAGGCAGGGTAAGTCACCCAGGGTAGCCAGGCAGGAGCAAATCATCCATGGTAGCTAGGCAGGGTAAGTCACCCAGGGTAGTCATGCTGTCAATCGCGCGGGGTAGCTAGGCGGGGTAAGTCACCCAGGGTAGCCGGGCAGGGGTTAGTTCTCCAGGGTAGCTAGGAAGTGTAAAGCTCAGGTCACACTAGTCTTCTTCGTCCTGGGATCCCTAGACAGCCTCGCCGAAGTCAGGTCAGCTGACCAATCAAAATCTGTAGTTGGCCAGGCTTCGGGGAGGCTGCCAAGGGATCCCAGGACAGAGAAGACTAGTGTGACCGGAGCTTTAGTCAAGTAGGGTAGCGGGGATGGGTAAGGTATCCAGGTGTCTAGGCAGTGTAAGTTACCATATATATATGTGTGTGTGTGTGAAGTGTATATATATATATATATATATATATATATATATATATATATATATATATATATATATATATATATATATATATATATATATATATATATATATATATATATACGAGCGTGAATTGTACACACTTCCCCCTTTTTGTTTTCCATTCCTGTCCGCATATTCAATCCCTTATTGCCTGAAGGGTGACCTCCTCTGACAGCTCTTACAATTTGATCGAATATAAATCAAGAATCTTTCCCCAGGTAAAGAAATTGCTGCACCAGGCTCTGGCTCTTGCCTCGTGCCAGTCGCCACAACGGCCATGAATTCTGCAACGCGCAACATATCATGGACCTCCCCCTCCCCCGCCCCCCGGTGTCTGTCGCTGCAACCAAAAAAAAATTAAATCACTTTGCGAATGTAGCTTATTCGTAGCTTTAATCGTGAATCACTGGCCTCCGTTTCTCTGTGACGATCAAGGCATCAAAACAATTAACTGTTTCTCATGACGAGTGCCTGCCATCACTTTGTGCCTCGGCTGCCGGGGGTCGCAGTGCCAAATCTAACCCTCACGCGTTTCAAGGATATATTATTTTGTTCCTCTTGCCTTCAATATTGGTATAATCATCAATGAATAATTTTACGTACAAGGGACTAAACAGATTGGCGGAGTTGGTATCAAGGGTTGACATATAATACGAACGAAAAATTAATAAAAGAAAAATAAAAAATGCTGAAACAATATAAAAAAAAATCGTCACAGTTGTAATGGTCATCATTTTTATCGGTATTCATCCTTTCCACCCAAAATATTACTATCATTATGATCATTATTATTACTACTCTTATTACTTTGTTGTTATTATTACTTTTACCAACATCTTTTTGTTATTACTATTACCATTATTACTATTATCATTATCATTATTAATATCTTGTTATAATTATTGTTAATATTATTACCGTCACTATAACCATCAATATGTTCATAACAACAATAATGATAACTAATATTATTACCATTATTATTATAATTTTTATTGTTGTTATCATAATCACTATCATTCTTATCATTATCATCATTATTTTCATTATTATCATCAATATTGTTATTGTCATTATTATCAGTATGATATTAATAATGATATTCATTATCATTATCATTATTATTATTATTATCATCGTCTATATCATAACTATTATCGTCTTAAGCATATCACAGTTAAGAAATAAAGAGAAGTAGCCGCGAAAGACTGCAAAACGAGAAAGAAAACGCAAAAAATGTGAAATAATAACATGAAATGAAACTTGCTTCGTCCAGATTTGATATTTATCACAAGGCTTCCAATTCTCTGTTAAGAACGGAGTGAGGGCTGGGAAAAGTCTCTCAAATGAATCCCAGAACATGTTTACTCAGAGGGAAACGAGCTCAAATTTCTTTTTTTTTCTTTTTTGTTTTGTTTTGTGTTTTTTTCTCTCGGATTACGTTGTTGGTTATTGATATTGCAACATTATGACGTCATGTTTATTATAAGAACAATGACATTTAGTCCTCTGCAGTAATTTATATGTTTAATAAGCTTATGCGATTAAACAAATATCTCTTAATCCAGCTCTCTCTCAGGAGTGTTGCCATATGACGCTGATGAGAACC
>NC_091582.1:3214968-3227468 GCF_042767895.1 Penaeus vannamei
TGAAGGGAATGCTGATTTTTTACCTAATTGCATTTATCAAATACCCGTTGTGCTATATATAGTGTTAAGAGTAACATTACTCAGACATTTTTTTTTTTTTTTCAAACCTTCGCATTTATGTTTTTGGAAGTTTGAGTGTGAAATTGTATTGGCATTTCTTAATATGACTGGACTAGAACGAGTTATAAGTAAGATACTGGATGAAAATAGAAGGACATAAACCGTTAAACATATTCTTCATTTATTTCTCTCTCTCTCTCTCTCTCTCTCTCTCTCTCTCTCTCTCTCTCTCTCTCTCTCTCTCTCTCTCTCTCTCTCTCTCTCTCTCTCTCTCTCTCTCTCTCACACACACACAGACACACACACACATACACACACACACACACACACACACACACACACAGACACACAGACACACACACACACACACACACACACACACACACACACACACACACACACACACACACACACACACATACACACACACACACACACACACATATATATATATATATATATATATATATATATATATATATATATATATGTGTGTGTGTGTGTGTGTGTGTGTGTGTGTGTGTGTGTGTGTGTGTGTGTGTGTGTGTGTGTGTGTGTGTATTTGCAGATACTTACTCTTTCCTCACACCAATTACACAACTCACTTACCACCAATACCATCGCCCCCCCACCCCCTCCCCCCACCCCTACCCCCACAGGACCAGCGACCGCAAACACCAAAAGCCTCGCCGTCGATCCCTTATGATAATCGATTCCCGGAAGAGCAGCTGTGCGGGGCGTGGAGCGAGGGCCTCGAGGGCGCAGGTGTGTGAGTTTACAGGTGTGTAATTAATGACTGCGAAGCCGGCGAGGCGTGAGGAAGGAACAGGTGGCGCCGGAAGTGATGGATGACACCCGGTTAACCCTTCCTCCCGGTCTCGCTCGCCTTCGCTCGCCTCCTCTCCCGCTTTCTTTCTTTTTTTTGCCGTCTCTCTCTCTCTATCTATCAATCTGTCTATCTGTTTATCTGTCTATCTTTCTTTCTCTATCCAGCTGTCTTTTAATGATTTTTTGCTCTCTCTCTCTCTCTCTATCTTTCTCTATCCAGCTGTCTTTTAATTATTGATTGCTCTCTCTCTCTCTCTCTTTCTCTATCCATCTCTCTTTTAATTATTGATTACTCTCTCTCTCTCTCTTTCTCTATCCATCTCTCTTTTAATTATTGATTACTCTCTCTCTCTCTCTCTCTCTCTCCTGCTCGATTTAGCCATTCATCCAGTTATCTCAATCCCTTTTTGTCCTTTTATATGAGACGACGCCCCTCACCCCCCTCCCCCCCCCACACACTGTACACGCTAGGTTTCCCCTATTTGCCGCCCATCGTCCTCTCTCCGACGACGCCCTTGCCGCGGCGACCTCCACGCCCACCACGCTCGTTCTGCTTCTGTCGCGTCGCCGTCCGGAGATTTACGAGGGTCGGCTTCCCGGCAGGCACGTTCTGCGGCGCCTAATTTCATCCTGACTCCCTAATCTTCCTCCTTTCTCTCTCGATCTGCCTGCGTTGATCTCGCGAGGGAAGGTCCACTGAATGCTCTTCATTTTGTGATCCATATTTGGTTATCGTCTTTTAGGAATCATCTGGGTTGCAGCAGCTCCTCGGGTTGCTAGGATATGGTGGAAAAGTGAGTGAGATACCTGGATAAATAGCTGGAAAGAGTAGAGTAGAGAGAGAGAGCGAGAGAGAGAGAGAGAGAGAGAGAGAGAGAGAGAGAGAGAGAGAGAGAGAGAGAGAGAGAGAGAGAGAGAGAGAGAGAGAGAGAGAGAGAGAGACAGAGACAGAGACAGAGACAGACAGACAGACAGAGTGTCAGACAGACAGACAGACAGACAGGCAGAGAGACAGACAGACAAACAGACAGACAGACGAAAAGCTGGCCCTGGAACAAGCCACTCGCTTTCTAATCTTCCTCCCTCCAGTGTTATCCAATAATCTTTACCCTTGCATGGTGATCGTTTCTCCAGTGTGATATATTTGATGCTCCAAAGCCTTTCTCTTTCCCTCGTAAATGGCGGCGACCAATACGGGTCTACCCCTTTTTTCCTTCTCGTTTCCTTCGTTTCATTAATGACATTTGGACGACGTAAAACCATTGTGTGTGTGTGTGTGTGTGTGTGTGTGTTTCTTGTGCGTGTTTTTTCTTGTTTTGTTTTTCTTTTGTGTGTTTTTGTTTGTTTGTGTCTGTGTGTATACTTTTTTATGTGTTCTTGTGTCTGTGTGTATACTTTTTTTATGTGTTCTTGTGTCTGTGTGTATACTTTTTTATGTGTTCTTGTGTCTGTGCGTATACTTTTTTATGTGTTCTTGTGTCTGTGTGTATACTTTTTTATGTGTTCTTGTGTTCGTATGCTTGTTTCTATGTGTGACTGTGAAATGTTATCGGGCGTATCCGTATGTGCGTTTGTGTGTATTTACTGATCGTTACAAATCCCAGATCTCTCCTCACGCGCCGAGGAGAGACAGAGACGTCCCGGCGAGAGCAGCGTCTTGCCGACCAGATGCCCAAGGAGAAGAATAGCGCTAGTTAATAGCCATCGTAATAAAGAAGATATACTGAACAGGGAGATAGCGTTAAGCCCTGGCTAGCGTCAGATCCTAAGACATTCATCTTGCTAATGACTCCATCACACCCCCTCTTCTCCCTCTCTCCTCCCCTCTCTCCCCCATAGCCTTTTCCCTCTCCTCCATTTCTCCCTGTCTCCCTCGCTCCCCTTTCTTTCTTAGGGTTGCGGAGGTACCTCTTCTAGCTGTTTTTTTTTCGTGTTCTGAATCTGGTAATTACTTTTATTTCTTTTCAGATCTGTTCTTTTTCTCCGTTTCAATCTCCCTTCCTCCTGTTTTCTTATCCTTTGCTGTGCTCTTCTCTGCTCTCACTTCCTCTTTCTTCTTCCCGTTCTTTTTCTGTCTCTTTGTCTTTATTTCTTTCCCTATCTATTTATATATTTGTCTGCCCATGTATCTATCTATTTATCTATCTACGCCTGTTGATCTGTCTATTTCTCTATTGCTCTTTTTATATATCACTCTCTGTCTCTTTGTATCTCCCTCTACGTCTCTCTATATCTTTTCCCACCCATCCCTCTCTCTATCTATCTATCCATCTATCTTTCTATCCCCCCCCCTCTCTCTCTCTCTCTCGCTCTCTCTCTCTCTCTCTCTCTCTCTCTCTCTCTCTCTCTCTCCCTCCCCCCCTCTCTCTCTCTCTCTCTCTCTCTCTCTCTCTCCCTTCGTGTCATCACTAATCATCACTAATAACTGCCATTTTCTCCTCCCTTTCCCGCAATATCTTAGTTTAAGTTTCCCGCAGCCTCCGCTTCCCTCACGCCAGCTTTCCCCAACGGCCGCAAGAGGGCCAATTCCCGGTCTAATTGCTCGAGTCTTAGAGTTAGAGAGGGTGTCACTGTTATTTCTCTCTCTCTCTCTCTCTCTCTCTCTCTCTCTCTCTCTCTCTCTCTCTCTCTCTCTCTCTCTCTTGTTATTTGCTTCTTATTTATTTGAAGGTTTTATCGTCGCTTGGCCAATCCCTTTGGGCGGGAGTGGGGAGTGGGGGGGGGGGGGGAAGATACGAAATAACGCAGCGTTAATTCACTAAGATATAAACTGGCCACCTTGTCACATTGCTCATAACTGCGATATAATTGTTAGTTTGTTCTTCTTTTCCCGTTTTCTATATCTGTTCTTACGTTCTTCTATAAAGATAAATCCCAATTGTATTAGCTTTCAATTCATATACAATTAATATTATTACCAATCTTTCTTCCTCTTTCCTTTTATGTATTTCTGAATTAAATATACCTTGTAACGTGAAGATATTCATTCTCTTTCATTGCTTTTCTACATACCTTATCTCTAAGCCCTTTTCCTCCATTTCATTCTTCTTTTTCTCTTTCTTTCATACCTTTTCTAAATCTCTCTTTCATCCCTTCCCTCTTATGTCTAAGCCCTTGTTATCCATTTAGTCCTTCCTTTTCTTTTTCTTTCATACCTTTTCTCCATCTCTCTTTCATCCCTTCTCTCTTATATCCAAGCCCCTTTTCTCCATTTAATCCTTCTTTTTCTTTTTCTTTCATACCTTTTCTACATCTCCCTTTCACCCCTTCCCTCTTATCTCTAAACCCTTGTTATCCATTTAATTCTTTTTCTTTTTCTTTCATACCTTTTCTACATCTTTTTTCATCACTTCTCTCTTATCTCTAAGCTCTTGTTATCCCTTTGATTCTTCTTTTTCTTTTCCTTTCATTCCTTTTCTACATCTCTCTTTCATCCCTTCTCTCTTATCTCTAAGCCCTTGTTATCCATCTAATTTTTCTTATTCCTTTTCTTTCATACCTTTTCTGCATTTCTCTTTCATCCCTTCTCTCTTATCTCTAAGCCCTTGTTATCCATCTAATTTTTCTTATTCCTTTTCTTTCATACCTTTTCTACATTTCTCTTTCATCCCTTCCCTCTTATCTCTAAGCCCTTGTTCTCCATTTCATTTTTCTTTTTCTTTTTCTTTCATACCTTTTCTACATCTCTCTTTCATCCCTTCCCTCTTATCTCTAAGCCCCCTTTGTCCATTTCATTCTTCTTTTTCTTTTTCATTCATACCTTTTCTACATCTCTCTTTCATCCCTTCCCTCTTATGTCTAAACCCTTGTTATCCATTTCATTCTTCTTTTTCTTTTTCTTTCATACCTTTTCTACATCTCTCTTTCATCCCTTCTCTCTTATCTCTAAACCCCTTTTCTTCATTTAATTCTTCTTTTTCTTTTTCTTTCATACCTTTTCTACATCTCTCTTTCATCTCTTCTCTCTTATCTCTAAACCCTTGTTATCCATTTAATTCTTCTTTTTCTTTTTCTTTCATACCTTTTCTCTTATCTCTAAACCCTTGTTATCCATTTAATTCTTTTTCTTTCATACCTTTTCTACATCTCTCTTTCATCCCTCCTCTCTGATCTCCAAGTCCCTTTTCTCCATTTAATCCTTCTTTTCTTTTTCTTTCATACCTTTTCTACATCTCTCTTTCATCCCTTCCCTCTTATCTCTAAACCCTTTTCTTCATTTCATTCTTCTTTTTCTTTTTCTTTCATACCTTTTCTACATCTCTCTTTCATCCCTTCCCTCTTATCTCTAAACCCTTTTCTTCATTTCATTCTTCTTTTTCTTTTTCTTTCATACCTTTTCTACATCCCTCGTTCATCCCTTCTCTCTTATCTCTAAGCCCTTGTTATCCATTTAATTCTTTTTCTTTTTCTTTCATACCTTTTCTACATCTCTCTTTCATCCCTTCTCTCTTATATCTAAACCCCTTTTCTTCATTTAATTCTTCTTTTTCTTTTTCTTTCATACCTTTTCTACATCTTTCTTTCATCCCTTCTCTCTTATCTCTAAGCCCTTTTCCTCCATTTAATTCTTCTTTTTTTCATACCTTTTCTACATCTCTCTTTCATCCCTTCTCTCTTATCTCTAAGCCCTTTTCTCCATTTAATCCTTCATTTTCTTTTTCTTTCATACCTTTTCTACATCTCTCGTTCATCTCTTCCCTCTTATCTCTAAGCTCTTGTTATCCATCTAATTCTTCTTTTTCTTTTTCTTTCATACCTTTTCTACATCTCTCTTTCATCTCTTCCCTCTTATCTCCAAGCCCCTTTCCTCCATTTAATCCTTCTTTTTCTTTTTCTTTCATACCTTTTCTACATCTCTCTTTCATCTCTTCCCTCTTATCTCTAAACCTCTTTCTCCATTCAATTCTTCTTTTTCTTTCATACCTTTTCTATATCTCTCTTTCATCCCTTCCCTCTTATCTCCAAGCCCCTTTTCTCCATTTAATCCTTCATTTTCTTCTTCTTTATCCTTCTTCGTCAGTCTAGATGAGTCGTCGAGAGGGCCCCGTGGCGGCCATGGCGACGCGCGCAAACAGATGCTCATTTGACTGACAGCTGATGGATGACGTCCTCGGCCACCGCGCGTCGACGCCCGAGAGCAACAGTTTGCTTCGGTAAGTAGAGGGGGGCGGACGGATCGCGCTGCGTCCGGGGGGTGGGGGGAGGGGGGAGGGGGGAGGGGACTGAGGGATGTCGAGAGGAGGGGCGGGGGTTGTTGAGGTGAGGGATGTCGAGGAGGAAGGGGCAGGGTGGGCGGGGGTGAGGATGTTGAGGGGAGGGGCAGGGTGGGGGTGCGGCATGTCGAGGGGAGGGGCGGGGGGGTGGGGGGAGGGGGATTGAGGGATGCCGAGGGGAGGGGGGGGGAGGGATGTCGAGGGGCAGGGACGGGGGGGTGAGGAAGTCGAAGGGAGGGGAGGGAGGAGGGGAACTGAGGGATATCGTGGTGAGGGGCGGGGAGGGGGGGGGACTTCCTCTTCGTTATTTCTTCCTTTTTTCTTGATCTTTTCCTTTTGATTTGTCTTTTTTCTTTATCCGTTTCTGTTTCTTCATTTAATTCTTCTTTTTCTGTTTTCTTTATTCTGCTTCTGTCTATTTCTTCCTTTCTTTGTTTTCTTCGTGTATTCTGCATATTTCTCTTTCTTCCTTATTTACATATTCATAATGTTATTTCCAATTGCGTTTTTATACAATTATCATAGTATTATATTTCAGCAAATGTAATGATAATAAGGTACATAATGTTAATAATAATGTGATAATAATGATAACTGATAAAAACGGCAATGATAAAATATTGATAGTAATGATAATAATAATGATGATAACAGGAATTATGATAATGTTATTGATTACGAGGATAATAATAAAAATAGGATTAATAACCATAATAACGATAAGAGGAATGATAGCAATGATAACAGAAATAATATTAATGATAACTACTATGATGATAACTGTAATAACTATAATGAGGATACTAATAACAATAGCAATAACAATAACAATGCCATCAATGATAATAACAACGATATTGATAACAACAACGATTATAATATTGATAATAATAATGATAATAGTAAGAATGCCAATGACAATATTGATACTAATAATGAATACTGATAAAAATACCAACAATAATAATAATGATATCAATAGTAATGTTAATGATAATAACCATGATAATGAGGAAAATAGTGATTGTAAGTAAAACAGACAAAAATTATGATGATGATCATGATAATAATGATAATAAGAAATGATGATAATGGTAAAAGTGGCATTAATAACACTACTATTACTGCTACTAGAACAACTAATAACAATGATAACAATAACCAAAACATTATTGATAATGTTATTTATTATAGCAATAATAATGGTAATGATAACTATAATGACACAATGACAAATATAACATTAATACTACTAATAATAATGACATTCATAATGTAAATCAGAATGATGATAATAGTAATGATGATGATGATAATGACAATTAATGATAATGATAATAATGATAATAACAATAAGGATAAAATGATAATTATAATGATATGGTAATAATAATTATGATAATATTATTATCCTTGGCATCTTTAGTGTTGTTATTATCATCATTGTTATTACTACCATTATAATTGATAATATCATCGTCATTATTATTATTATCATTATCGTCGTCAATGTTATTTTGGTAATATTATTTTTCTTATTGTATTAGCCTATTTCCTAACTTCTCTTATCACCAATACCATTGTGGATAGTAGTAGTATTTCTATATTCATCTATCCATGTTTTTTTTTTCCTTTTCTTTTCTTTTTTGTCATAATCAAGATGAATATTTTAATTCTTATCATCATTCTTATCGTCATTGTTATCATCATATCATTCATTATCTTTATTTTTATCATTATTATTAATATTGTTATTGTTATCATTATTATTAATGGTATTATTATTAACAATTTCATTTTATCTTTATCGTTATTTTTATTATTATGCTTTTTATCATCCTTTGTTAGTGTAACTACCTTAACTATCATCACCATAATCATTATCATTATTATTACTATTACCATTGCTATTAATATTATAATTATTATCATTATTCATGTTATCGCCATTATCATCTTGAATTGTTATCATTATTACTATTATAAATTTTATTACTCTCCTTATCATCAGTGGCACTTTTATTATTATTATTATTATTATCCTCATTATTATCATTAATGTTGTAATGACAGCGAATCGTGCTGTCATCGTCATTGTTTTTATAATCTCCGTCTGCAAAAAAAATTCATGTACCATTTCCATATATCAGGGAGATGTACTAAATTGCAACTGCCATCAAATATATCGAGAACGCCATACTCAAAAAAAAAAAAAAATAAATAATAATAATAAAAAATAAATAAATAAAAAAAAATAAAAATAAAAAGCGTACTATCCACTTACGTCGGGACTATCTTTTTCTTGCTCTGGATAAAAAAAAAATATATATATATATATAAAATAAAAAAGTGGTTTAAAATAATAGAGGGACAATAAAGTTAGCCGTATCAATAATAACTAAAGCACCAAGAAATCTCTACAGGCTTCCAGAGACATCCCTGTGGTATTCAATTATTTAAATCAACAATCAAAATATAAATGCAAAGTTTAAACACAACTGATAGGTAGTCAAGCAATTATCAGCACGTGGGTGGTGGCAGGAATAATTGCTTTAATCGTAGATAATTTAGTTTAATACTTTATAGGGAGTTTATTAATTAATACTAGTAATAAACCGATAATATGTTTATTCAACAACAACTTGATCAGAGGAACCACAGAAAAAAATCTGTCTCACTGCCAGCATTATTTTGTTTCACTTTATGTTACTCTCAACATTGTAAATAATTAATAACTACAAAAATCGCAAGTGAAGCATTGTTACCTTTTACTTTCTCGGTAGAAATCCAACGCAGATTCTGTAATTGAATCCTTGTCATTTTCTAAATAAAGAAATATATATTTTTTTCCTTTTTAATCAAAGATTCCATTGTCTCTATTCACAGTGACTTTCCTAGGTTAATCATAATCATATTATTCCAGATACAAAAAAGTATTAACTTCGCAACTTATTGGCATTAAGTAATTAAGAAAAAAAAATTAAAAGAAAAAAGAAAAATATGTATATCTGTGTCCGTGGTTTCTGCATTTCATCATAATTGCATTAACCGTTTTTTTAAAGTCTCTGGAGAGAAAATAAAAAATATCCAAGGGGCACATCAAAAACCTTTTCATAATTAAAGCCTTCATTGTCTACATTTAAATAATATTCATCTTTTTCCCCCGTGGACTTAATTGACTAGAAAAACGAAGGATTCATCAGGTGGTCAGCCTGTCAGTCACCCAGGGTAGTCATGCTGTCAATCGCGCGGGGTAGCTAGGCGGGGTAAGTCACCCAGGGTAGCCGGGCAGGGGCAAATCATCCATGGTAGCCAGGCAGGGTAAGTCACCCAGGGTAGCCGGGCAGGAGCAAATCACCCATGGTAGCTAGGCAGGGTAAGTCACCCAGGGTAGCCAGGCAGGAGCAACTTATCCATGGTAGCTGGGCAGGGTAAGTCACCCATGGTAGCCAGGCAGGGTAAGTCACCCATGGTAGCTAGGCGGTGTAAGTCACCCAGGGTAGCCGGGCAGGAGCGAATCACCCATGGTAGCCAGGCAGGGTAAGTCACCCAGGGTAGCCGGGCAGGAGCAAATCACCCATGGTAGCTAGGCGGGGTAAGTCACCCAGGGTAGCCGGGCAGGAGCAAATCACCCATGGTAGCTAGGCGGTGTAAGTCACCCAGGGTAGCCCGGCAGGAGCAAATCACCCATGGTAGCTAGGCGGGGTAAGTCACCCAGGGTAGCCGGGCAGGAGCAAATCACCCATGGTAGCTGGGCAGGGTAAGTCACCCAGGGTAGCCAGGCAGGAGCAAATCATCCGTGGTAGCTAGGCAGGGTAAGTCACCCAGGGTAGCCGGGCAGGGTAAGTCACCCAGGGTAGCCAGGCAGGAGCAAATCATCCGTGGTAGCTAGGCAGGGTAAGTCACCCAGGGTAGCCGGGCAGGGTAAGTCACCCAGGGTAGCCCGGCAGGAGCAAATCACCCATGGTAGCTGGGCAGGGTAAGTCACCCAGGGTAGCCAGGCAGGAGCAAATCATCCGTGGTAGCTAGGCAGGGTAAGTCACCCAGGGTAGCCGGGCAGGGTAAGTCACCCAGGGTAGCCAGGCAGGAGCAAATCATCCGTGGTAGCTAGGCAGGGTAAGTCACCCAGGGTAGCCGGGCAGGGTAAGTCACCCAGGGTAGCCGGGCAGGAGCAAATCATCCGTGGTAGCTAGGCAGGGTAAGTCACCCAGGGTAGCCGGGCAGGGTAAGTCACCCAGGGTAGCCAGGCAGGAGCAAATCATCCATGGTAGCTAGGCAGGGTAAGTCACCCAGGGTAGCCGGGCAGGGTAAGTCACCCAGGGTAGCCCGGCAGGAGCAAATCACCCATGGTAGCTAGGCAGGGTAAGTCACCCAGGGTAGTCATGCTGTCAATCGCGCGGGGTAGCTAGGAGGGGTAAGTCACCCAGGGTAGCCGGGCAGGAGCAAATCACCCATGGTAGCCAGGCAGGGGTTAGTTCTCCAGGGTAGCAAGGAAGTGTAAAGCTCAGGTCACACTAGTCTTCTTCGTCCTAGGATCCCTAGACAGCCTCGTCGAAGTCAGGTCAGCTGACCAATCAAACGCTGTAGTTGGCCAGGCTTCGGGGAGGCTCCGAAGGGATCCCAGGACAGAGAAGACTAGTGTGACCTGAGCTTTAGTCAAGCAGGGTAGCAGGGATGGGTAAGTCATCCAGGTGTCTAGGTAGTGTAAGTTACCATACATATATATATATATATATATATATATATATATATATATATATATATATATATATATATATATATATATATATATGTGTGTGTGTGTGTGTGTGTGTGTGTCTCTCTCTCTCTCTGCCTCTCTTTCTCTCTCTCCATATATATATATATATATATATATATATATATATATATATATATATATATATATATATATATATATATATATACGAGCGGGAATTGTACACACTTCCCCCTTTTTGTCTTCCATTCCTGTCCGCATATTCATTCCCTTATTGCCTGAAGGGTGACCTCCTCTGACAGCTCTTACAATTTGATCGAATATAAATCAAGAATCTTTCCCCAGGTAAAGAAATTGCTGCGCCAGGCTCTGGCTCTTGCCTCGTGCCAGTCGCCGCAACGGCCATGAATTCTGCAACGCGCAACATATCATGGACCTCCCCCCCCCCCTCCCCCCGTGTCTGTCGCTGCAACCAAAAAAAATTAAATCACTTTGCGAATGTAGCTTTAATCATGAATCACTGGCCTCCGTTTCTCTGTGACGATCAAGGCATCAAAACAATTAACTGTTTCTCATGACGAGTGCCTGCCATCACTTTGTGCCTCGGCTGCCGGGGGTCGCAGTGCCAAATCTACCCTCACGCATTTCATATATTATTTTGTTCCTCTTGCCTTCAATATTGGTATAATCATCAATGAATAATTTCACGTACAAGGGACTTAACAGATTGGCGGAGTTGGTATCAAGGGTTGACATATAATACGAACGAAAAATTAATGAAAGAAAAATAAAAAATGCTGAAAAAAATATAAAAAATCGTCACAGTTGTAATGGTCATCATTTTTATCGGTACTCATCCTTTCGACCAAAAATATTACTATTATTATAATCATAATTATTACTACTCTTATTACTTTGTTGTTATTATTACTTTTACCAACATATTTTTTTGTTATTACTATTATCATTATTACTATTATCATTATCATTATTAATATCTTGTTATAATTATTGTTAATATCATCATTATCGTCACTATAACCATCAGTATCTTTATAACAACAATAATGATAATTAATATTATTACCATTATCATTATAATTTTTATTGCTGTTATCATAATCACTATTATTCTTATCATTATTATCATCATTATTTTCATTATTATTATCCTCATTTTCATTATTATCATCAATATTGTTATTGTTATTATTATCAGTATGATATCAATAATGATATTCATTATCATTATCATTATTATTATTATTATCATTGTCTATACCATAATTATTATCATCTTAAGCATAACACTGTTAAGAAATAAAGAGAATCAGCCGCGAAAGACTGCAAGACGAGAAAGAAAAAAACGCAAAAAATGTGAAATAATAACATGAAATGAAACTTGCTTCGTCCAGATTTGATATTTATCACAAGGCTTCCAATTCTCTGTTAAGAGCGGAGTGAGAGGGCTGGGAAAAGTCTCTCAAATGAATCCCAGAACATGTTTACTCAGAGGGAAACGAGCTCAAATTTCTTTTTTTTTTAATCTTTTTTGTTTTTTGTTTTTTCTCTCGGATTGCGTTGTTGGTTATTGATACTGCAACATTATGACGTCATGTTTATTATAAGAACAATGACATTTAGTCCTCTGCAGTAATTTATATGTTTAATAAGCTTATGCG
>NC_091582.1:3244968-3249968 GCF_042767895.1 Penaeus vannamei
AGGACTAAACTATAAAACCTGCTGCAAGTCCTTACAGTCCATAATGTTGAAGAATGAAGTGTAAATTATGCATGAATAATATAAGCGAATACTTGTACATTATGTCTCAGAGTGCCATGTAACACAGCCTTTTTAGACTACCTAGCATGAGGTATGGAGAACTATGTACATACTTCATATCATCTGATGTCTTGGATGATATACTTATGTTGTATCCTAAATTTGGGATGTAGTATCACATGACCACATATCAATGCCTTACCACGCCCAAGCCATACGCCGACTTAGTAGATGAGTAGATAGATGACTGTGTGATTGTTCTTTTCTTTTAAATGATATAGTACAGGTCGTGATAATGCTATAGCCTAGATTTCCAATGTAATACTAATATGTAATGCCTTGACCATGCATCATATGCAGTTAGCCAGGATGGTTAATAATGGACTAAGCTAAAAAAATAATAATGATAATAATAAAACAAAATAAAGAGAAAAAAGGTAAATAATAGAATTATAAAAAAAAGCGAAAGAGAGAGAGAGAGAGAGAGAGAGAGAGAGAGAGAGAGAGAGAGAGAGAGAGAGAGAGAGAGAGAGAGAGAGAGAGAGAGAGAGAGAGGGAGAGAGAAAGGGAGGGAGAGAGAGAGAGAGAGAGAAAGAAAGAAAGAGATAGATAGATAGAGAGAGAGACAGACCCCTCACCAACATATATTAAACCCTATCGTATTTCAATGAGGATTCCCATCCCAGCATTTCGCATCACGAAAGACCCCCCCCCCAAAAAATACGAGATGAGTCGATCTATTCCATCGCACGAGTAGATACACCGGTATTACACACGAATACACCAAATTACACACGAATACACCAAATATCGCTGAAGTGGTCTTTCGCAAACTCTCGCTAACCAAGTTTGCCGACGCCCGCCCAGGCAGAATGGAAATACACAGAGAGGGAGTTCTTTAGTTCGTTGATAATGGGTATCAAGTTTATCGTTCGCTTGGTTATTATCTTTTTGTTTTTAATATTACCGTTGTTATTGTTGTTATTGATTTTATTATGATTATGATTATGATTATCATTATCATTGTTATTCTTCTTATTATCATTATTATCATTATTGCCATTGCTATTGTTATTATTATTATTTCTATTAATATTTTTGTTGTTATTATTATCATTTTTAATTATAATATCGTCCTCTTTATCATTATTATCAATTCATCATCATCATCATCACCGCCATCAGCTGTTATTATGAATATTAGAAGCATCATCATTATCATTATCATTGTTTTAGTTGTTGGCGTTTATTAGGCCCTATCACTATTATTATTATTATTAGGCCCTATCACTTTTATTATTATTATTAGGCCCTATCACTATTATTATTATTATTAGGCCCTATCACTATTTATTTTATTTATTTATTCATTCAATTTATTTATTCACTTTATTAGGCCCTATCACTATTTATTTTATTTATTTATTTATTTCATTTATTTATTTACTTTATTAGGCCCTATCATTATGTACTTTATTTATTTATCTATTTAATTTATTTATTTACTTTATCAGGCCCTATCACTATTATTCCCTCTACTACTACAACTACTATATCTACTAGTAGGAGCAGTAGCACTATTATCCCTACCCCCCCCCCTCCCTCCTTCCCCAGGGCGTTTGTCTTTTATCCCCCCCCCCCCATCCCCTCCCCCCGACAGCGCTCAGGCCATTCCTTCAAGATCACCGAAACTTAGGCCTTAACGAGACTGAGATCTTCTTCTTATTTTCCCAAGACGATGATCTTATTAACTTCCTCCAGTGCTCTTATCTCCCTCTTCTTCTTCTTCTTCTTCTTCCTGTCCCTATTCGGCCCTATTTTTTTTCCTTCTTCTTTCTTTCGAATTTTTCCCTCTTCCTATTTATCTTATACATATTTGTTCCTAGTTCATTTCTATATGTCTTTATCTCTTTA
Source organism: Penaeus vannamei (assembly GCF_042767895.1). NCBI lineage: Eukaryota > Metazoa > Arthropoda > Malacostraca > Decapoda > Penaeidae > Penaeus > Penaeus vannamei. The sequence continues at coordinate 3,246,943 of NC_091582.1, forward strand.
TCTATTTCTCTCTCTCTCTCTCTCTCTCTCTTTCTCTCTCCCTCTGACCGTCTTCCTCTATTTTATCTATCTACCTGAGTCGCTTTCTTTCTCTCTCGCTCCCCCCTATTCTCCATCCCTCTCTCTCCTCCTCTCTTTCTCTCTCGCTCCCCCTATTCTCCACCCCTCTCTCTCCTCCTCTCTTTCTCTCTCGCTCCCCCTATTCTCCATCCCTCTCTCTCCTCCTCTCTTTCTCTCTCGCTCCCCCTATTCTCCACCCCTCTCTCTCCTCCTCTCTTTCTCTCTCGCTCCCCCTATTCTCCACCCCTCTCTCTCCTCCTCTCTTTCTCTCTCGCTCCCCCTATTCTCCACCCCTCTCTCTCCTCCTCTCTTTCTCTCTCGCTCCCCCTATTCTCCATCCCTCTCTCTCCTCCTCTCTTTCTCTCTCTCCCTTTCCCCTTTGATGTTTCTCGGCTCGTATCTCCCTCTCCTCCTTTGCCGTCCTATCTTTGATCCGAGAGAAACAGTCGAGGAAATATTTTAGGTTTTGGAGTGAAATTCCCTGATTCTTTTCGTGTTCTTTTCCTTCTCTGGTTTTGTTGGGTTCCCCCTTTTTTATCCTTTGTTTTCTTGTGCTTCTTCTTTCTTTTGTTTATTTCTTCCCTTTTTTTATGTCTCTTTCTCTATCTCTCTTCTCTTTTGTTTTCTCGATGTAGTTTTGGGGTGTTCAACGTTTCTGCTTGTTTCTACTCTTTATTATTGTTATTCTTTGGACCTATTTTCTCATTGTAATTACATAAATTCTCCTGCTTGTCTCACTAGTGACGGAGAGTAATTAAAGTTCAGTCAAAACATCTGGTCGTATCATTATCTCGAAAACCGAACAGTCTATCACCGTAAGCATCTAACCCGATCATTGTATGTATTGCCGTTGTCGTTATGCTGTTGTTATCATCAGTGTTAATATTGTTATCATCAGTGGTATTATTGTTGTTATCATCAGTGGTTATATTGTTGCTATCATCAGTGGTATTATTGTTGTTATCATCAGTGGTATTCTTGTTGTTATCATCAGTGGTTATATTGTTGTTATCATTAGTGGTATTATTGTTGTTATCATCAATGGTTATATGGTTGTTATCATCAGTAGTAATATTGTTGTTATCATCAGTAGTAATATTGTTGTTATCATCAGTAGTAATATTGTTGTTATCATCAGTAGTAATATTGTTGTTATCATCAATGGTATTATTGTTGTTATCATCAGTGGTTATATTGTTATTATCATCAGTAGTAATATTGTTGTTATCATCAGTAGTAATATTGTTGTTATCATCAGTGGTATTATTGTTGTTATCATTAGTGGTAATATTGTTGTTATCATCAGTGGTATTATTGTTGTTGTCATCAGTGGTAATATTTTGTTATCATGTGGTATTATTGTTGTTATCATCAGTAGTAATATTGTTGTTATCATCAGTGGTATTATTGTTGTTATCATTAGTGGTAATATGGTTGTTGTCATTTTTATTATTATCATGATATTGTTTATCAGCATTTTCATTATCATTATTATGATAATTATTATCATGATTATTATCACTATCATTATGATCATCGTTATAGTTATTATCAATGTTATTGTTATCATCATCATTCATCATCATCATTACTATCATTATCATCATTGTTACCATTATCATTATTACCATCATTTTTACCATTGCTCTTATTACCAATAACATCACCATCCTAATTCTACTGTTATTCATCATTATCATCACTATCATTATCATCATTCTTACCCTTATCATTATTACCATCATTTTTACCATTGTCCTTACCACCAATAACATCACCATTATTCTATCACTGCAAGCAAACCCATTTTTAGAATAGTGCAACATCGGCTCTTCCTCTCCATTTCCTCCAAAGAACATTGCAAATGCGAGTAAATCCGAGAGAAAAACTGCAATGCCCCGTGATTGTCCTCAAATACAGAAGCCATTTCCTACGATGTTTGTTCAAAGAGGAAATGTGGGAGGGACGCAGCACTGGATTTGTTTGTTGTTTGTCTGTGATTCGGTGGGCTTTCTTTCTCTCTTTCTTTTTTTTTTTTTTTTTTTTTTTTTTTTTTTTGCTTCATTAAATTTGTTTCTTCCTTTTTTTTTGCTTCATTTGTTTTTTTTTCTTTCTTTTTTGCTTCATTCGTTTTTCTTTCTCTCTTTCCTTTTTGCTTCATTCGTTTTTTCTCTCTTTTCTTTTTGCTTCATTCGTTTTTTTTTCTCTTTCCTTTTTGGTTCATTCGTTTTTTATCCTTTCTTTTTTTGTTTCTATCTTGTTTTTGTGCTTTTCTTCTTCCTTTTTTTCTCTGTTTAGAATTTCCTAATCGTTCCCTTTTTTCTTTCCTTTTTGTTTCCAATGTTCTAATATCATCATCGTAATTATTATGTTTTTTACTCTTATTATTATCATTATTATTATTATTATCATCATCATCATCATTATTATGATCATCATTATCATTGTTATTATTATAATCATTATTATCATTATTATGATTATCATTATCATTATTATCAGTATTAATGATATTAATATCATCACCACTATCATCATCAATTATCTTTATTATTATAATCATAATTATCATGATACTTATTATTATCATTATCACCATTATCGTTATTATTATTATCATCATTATCATTATCGTTAATATTGTTATCATTATCATTATTATCATTACTATCGTTATTATCAAAATCATCATTCATGTTATTGATATTATTGTTATCATTCCTATTTTCATCATTATCATATTGTTATCATTCCTATTTTCATCATTATCATATTGTTATCATTCCTATTTTCATCATTATCATATTGTTATCATTCCTATTTTCATCATTATCATATTGTTATCGTTCCTATTTTCATCATTATCATATTGCTATCAATATTGTAATCATCATTAATATTATCATTATCACTTATCATTCTTATCACCATTACATCATTATTATCAAAATAGTTGTACTAACAGC
>NC_091582.1:3262468-3264968 GCF_042767895.1 Penaeus vannamei
ACGCACTACTTAACGTCGCGGATATGTCGCGGAAGATCACGTACGTAAGAGTCCATTATCTCTCCCGAATGACGTCCAGGCGGCACCAGCAGACGATAACATATCACAATTTCTTTCTTTATCATCCTAAATGACCTATCTTCTTCCTCCATGACCGGATACCTTGTAAAATAAAGCTTATTCGTGAGGAATGGCAGGAGGCGGAGGGATCTGCGGGAGCGAAAGCGCGGGAAACTCGAGCCACGAAGAGCGAATCGACGGCTCAAAATGGCGAATCCCGCGGGCTTTCCAACCGCTTCACTCTATCCTCCGTAGGATGACCTCCGTTCCATTTTTGGTCTTCCCGTAAACAGTCACCCACCCCATCCTTCACGCCTCCGGGGAATAGCCCTGATTCTTCCTTTGGAGGAAGACGTGGATGTCCCTGAAGTTGGGTCGGTCGGCCTCGTTGCGTCTCCAGCACTCCTGCAGGAGGTCGTAGATCTCCCTCGGGCACAGGGCAGGTTGCGACAGGAACATCTGCGCGAGAAGGAGACCGCGAGATTAAGGTTGGGGACTCCGGGTGGGGAGGGTGTGTGTGTGAGTTGTCTGTTTGTCTGTTTGTCTGTTTGTCTGCACGTGCATCTGTGAGTGTTTGAAATGGAGAGTGTGGCTGCGTTTGTTTGTCTCACTTGTTATAGTTGCTCTAACTCTGTTCATGATAAATATTTACATGTAAACTCTCTCTCTCTCTCTCTCTCTCTCTCTCTCTCTCTCTCTCTCTCTCTCTCTCTCTCTCTCTCGCTCTCTCTCTCTCTCTCTGTCTCTCTCTGTCTCTTTATCCCCCCCCCTCTCTCTCTCTATTCACACCAAAGCGCACATGTAACATTTATCGTCTATGTAAAACACAATAGTGTACTAATAGTAATACTAAAGAGACATTATTGCTCTCCTCTTCCTCCTTCCCTTCTCCTGTATGCCCTTGCTTTCTCCCTCCCTCCCTCCCTCCCTCCCTCTATCCCTTCCCCCTTTCCTCTCCCTCATTCCTTCCCTTCCCCCTTTTCACTCCCTCCTTCCTTCCCCTTCCCCTTTCCTCCCCCTCCCTTCCCCTTCCCTTCCTCCTTTCCACTCCCTCCCTCCCATCCCCTTTTCCTCTCCCTACCCCTTCGCTTCCTCCTTTGCTCTCCCCCATCCCTTCCTCCTCTCCTCTCTTCATCCTTCCCTCCAACCCTTCCTTCTCCTCCTCCTCTCCCTCCCTACCTACCTCCACCTCCTCTCCCTCCCTGCCTTCCCTTTCTCCTCCTCTCCCTCTCTTTAATCTCCCTCCCGTCACCCTCATGCGCGCCTCGTGCCGTTCTTCCTGCGACAGACACTTAGGAAGCTATCAACACCTAACACCCTTTTGGCCGCAGACAACATCAAGTGATTATTCGACTTGGTGAATTGGGAGGGATGTTTTCCAGAAGGCGGAGCTTGAAGTGTGAGGTTATTTTGTTATTTATTTATTTATTTATTTATTTTTTATTTTATTATTATTTTTTAATGGTGGTTCGTGTTCTTGTTTCCTTTGTTTATTTTGTTTTGTTATCTCTCCCTTCCTTCCTCCCATGCGCCCCCCCCTCTCCCTTCCTTCCTCCCATGCCCCCCCTTCTCTCCTTCCCTCCCTCTCTCCCTTCCCTCCCCTCTCTCCTTCCCTCCCTTCCTTCCCGTGTCCTCCCTCCTCACACTCCTTCCCTCTCTCTTCCTTCCTACCTCCTCATCCCCCTACCCTCTCTCCCTTCCCTCCCTTCTCTCCCTCTCCCCCATCCTCACCTCCCCTCCGTCGTCGTGGTAGAAGTGCGACAGGTTCTCGATGACCCCTTCGTCAGAGAGGCGCTCATAGGGCTGCTGTCGTCCCAGGGTCAGCATCTCCCACAGGGTCACGCCGAAGGACCAGACGTCGCTGCGGCTGCTGAAGTGGCCCTGGAGAACGAGAACGAGAGGCGGAGGCGTTAGGATTCAGCTGCGAGGATGGGGTGTGTTAGGGGATGAGAGGAGGCTGTTGTGGGGTTGGGTGTGCGGGCCTCGTCACACACACAGGCACAGACAACCCCTCTCTCACACTACATATATATATATATATATATATATATATATATATATATATATACATATATATATATATATATATATATATACATATATATATATATATATATATATGGATAGATAGATAGATAGATAGATAGAGATAGACAGATAGATAGATATAGATATAGATATAGATGTGTGTGTGTGAGTGCGTGTGTGTGAGTGCGTGTGTGTGTGTGTGTGTGTGTGTGTGTGTGTGTGTGTGTGTGTGTGTGTGTGTGTGTGTGTGTGTGTGTGTGTGTGTGTATGTGGTGTGTGTGTGTGTGTGCGTGTGTGTGTGGTGTGTGTGTGTATATATATATATATATATATATATATATATATATATACATACATACGTATATATATATATATATATATATATATATATATATATATATATATATATATA
>NC_091582.1:3269968-3277468 GCF_042767895.1 Penaeus vannamei
AACACTTCAGCGTCTTAAGGAGGAGGTCACACCCCCTTCCTCCTTCTCTTCCTCTTTTTTTGTCTCTCTCCTCACCCTCCGAGTATTTATTCTCTCCTTTTTTTCTTTCTCTTCCTTCCTCCTTCTCTTCCTTTTTTTTTTTTTTTGTCTCTCTCTCTCTCTGCTTCCTCTCCCTCCGAGTATTTATTCTCTCCTTTTTTCCTTCCTTCTCTTCCTTCACCCTCTTCGTGTCTTTTCCTTCCGCTTTTTCGTTCATCTCTTTTTACTTTTTTCTTTCTCTCTCTCCTTTTACTCCTCATCTTATTTTTCAACCTGGCCATTTGCTCACCTGTTTCTTCGGGGAATTAGGAGCGGAAGAGATGAAGGAAGGGAGAGATGAGAGCAAGACAAATAAACAGGTAGATAGATAATCTGATAGATAGATAGGTACGTAGATAGATAGATAGACTGTCAGATTGGTGGATTCACAGATACACGGGAAAGAGGGAGATAGATAGATAGATAGACAGAGAGAGAGAGAGAGAGAAAGAGAGAGAGAGAGCAGGAAAACAAGAGAACGAGTGAGAGAGAGAGAGAGAGAGTAGGAGAGAACGAGAAGACGAGAGAAAGAGAGAAAGAGAGAGAGGTAGAGAGAGAAAGAGCAAGAGAACGAGAAATAAATAGACAGAGAAAGCGAGAGAACCACAGAGAGAGAGAGAGAGCAAGAAAACAAGAGCACGAGAGGAAAGAGAGAGAGAGAGAAAGAGAGAGAGAGAGAGAGAGAGAAAGAAAGAGAGAGAGAGAGAGAGAGAGAAGAGAGAGAGAGAAGAGAGAGAGAGAGAGAAAGAGAGAGAGAGCAAGAGAGCGAGAGAGAGCAAGAAAACAAAAGAACAAGACAGAGAAAGTGAGAGAAAGAGAGAGAGAGAGAGAGAAAGAAAGAAAGAAAGAAAGAGAGAGCAAGAGAGAAAGAGAGAGAGAAAGAGAGGAGGGAGCAGGAAGGGCCCAGAAAGGAGGCTGCAGCATCGTAAACACTCCAGGATGTTTCTCCAAGACGCAAGACGCTAAAAAAGGAGGAGAGGAGGAAGGGAGAGCATTCACGAGCCTTATTTTTGGTCTTCCTTTATTCCTCTGCTTTGTCTGCTTCGTCTTCTTTTCATATTTCCTATTCTTTTGCCCCCTTTCGTTCCATGGCAATCTCTTTTCATTTTTGCTTTTTTTAATAGGGATAATGATGACGATGATATCAATGTCAACAGTTCTAATGCTAATGAAAGGTAAGGATGATGATAATCAACGTAATGATAATCATAAAAGTAATGATGATAAATGCAATAAATATGTAAATGATAATAATGAGGAAAATGTTCATTATCATCGGTATAGTGATAAGAATAACAGCAACAACAATTATTACAATGGTGATAATGACAATAATGATACTACTACTACTACTATTAGTACTACTACTAATATTGATAATAATAACAATGATAACATTAATTGCTAATCTTGTTACCATGAGCATCAGCAGCAATGGTGATAGAACCTCTTTTGCCATTAGAATAATTTTCCCTTATCATTATCACTATCATCACCGTTAATATAAACCTCATCACCCCTATGACGCATGACACACGTTTACTCCAATTCATTTCTTAATTCACCTTCTCCTCTCTGCTCTTCATTCGCGTCATGTTCCAAGGCCTCAACACCCCACCCCCCACCCCCTTCACCCCCACCCCGACACACGTTTACTCCAATTCATTTCTTAATTCATCTTCTCCTCTCTGCTTTTCATTCGCGTCATGTTCGAAGGCCTCAACACCCCTCACCCACTCCACCCCACCCCCTTACCCCCCCCCCCTCCACCACCCCCCTCCCCCCCCCCCCTTGCTAAGTGGAGCCTAGGGGCCTCCCTGATCTACGGCCCCGTTACTTCCCCTCATTCTCCTGCGCACCTTATCAACTTAGCCCGCTGCATAACTCAAGCAGCAGGATGAGGGAGAGGGGAGAGGGAGGAGGGAGAGGAAGAGGAGGAGGAGGGGGAGGAAGAGGGGAAGGGGTAGGGGTAGGGGGAGGGGGGGGAGGGGGAGGGGGAGGTAGGAGGAGGAGGGAGAGGAGGAGGAGGGGAGGGGGAGGAGGGATGAGGGAGAGGGAGGAGGGGGAGGGGGAGGGGGAGGGGGAGGAGGAGGAGGGGAAGAGGGGGAGCGGGAGGGGGAGGAAGGGGAGGGAGGGAGGGAAGGGGGGGGAGGAGGGAGGGAGGGAAGGGGAGGGGGAGGGAAGGGGAGGAGGGAGAGGGAGAGGGAAGGGGAGGAGAGAGAGATGGAAAGGGGGAGGAGAGGGAGGGAAGGGGAGGAGGAGAGAGATGGAAGGAGAGGAGAGGAAAAGGATTTCATAGAAGTGGGAGTTGGAGGGGGAGGAGGGGAGAGGGAGAGGGGAGGAGGCGAAGAGGGGAGGGAGAGGGAGAATTGCAAGGGTGGGAATGGGTTGATGGAGGGAGGGTTAAGGAGATAAGAGATATGGGAGAATAAAGGAGGGTTAGGGAAGAGAAATATAGAGAAAGAGAAAGGGAGAATTAGGAGGAAGAGAGGAAAGGGAAGAGATATGAGAAGAGGTGAGAGAGAAAGCGGAGAGAAGAGGGGCAGACGGAAGCGACGAGAGGTGAGGGGAAGGCAGGAGGGGGTAGGGGAAGGGGGGTAGGGGCGTGTCAGGATTGCCTTGGGAAGCTGAATGCAAATGCGCGTGTGGGCTGAATGTGCGCTCAATGAAACCTTAAGCAGAACGGCGACGAGATCCGGGACCTGACTGTAGTTTACTGGGCGGGGAAGCTGCCTGCGAGTGGGCGTGCGGGCGTGAGTGTATATTTCCTCTGACGTACGATTTTGCGAGTGGCCGTCTCCGTGTCTGGCGCCCGAAGCGACACGTTTGCGTTCTCTGAATCGTCCCAGCTGTCGGTTCCGGAACGGTCAGCGATAACTCCCATAATAGCAGCGCCAAGAAACAAAGGTTGCCATGACAACGGATGGTAAACAAAGAGATGGGGAAGCTGCGATCTCACGGCTCTCGCGCTCGCACTTACTCATCTTGGGTCGCTTCTGTCCCGTGACGGACGCTGCTTGGGAACCGAAAGTTCGGTTTGTTGCGAACTGGGGAAGGCGGATCGCGCCTGGACTGGGCCGCTGCTTCGTCGCTGAGGCCTTATCACTGGGTCTTACATTCGTCAATATCTTTGATGCATGTTCACTATATATCTATATCTATATCTATCTATCTATCTATCTATCTATCCATCTATCTGTCTTTCTATCTATCTATCTATTTATCTATCTATCTATCTATCTATCTATCTATCTATCTATCTACCTATCTATCTATCTATCTATCTATCTATCTATCTATCTATCTATCTATCTATCTATCTATCTATCTATATAGATAGATAGATAGATAGATATAGATATATGTCTGTGTGTGTGTGTGTGTTAAGCATACATTCATTTATTAGATAATAGGAACAAAGAGTGGAGAATAATGAGGCCAAGATATTTACCTGAATGATTTTTCCTCTCTCTTTCCTCCCCCTTCTTCCCCCCTCTATCTATCCATCTTTTTTGCTCCCCTTTTCCTCTTTCTCTTTCTCTCTCTCTCTCCCTTTGGAAAACAAATGGTAAATAACATGATAAATGGCATATGAAGGCCTGTAAATCATCATATTTTTCATATGTATTTTTTTCTCCATTTTTTTCATTTTTTCATGATGGATGGAAGGAATATGCAAAAATCAGTCACAGAAACCTCCAGCATGACCATCGTTGGCAGGTTTCCATCTCCTCCATCATCTGTTTCCATCACTCTTCCTCCTTCCCTTTCCCCTCCTTCCTTTCTCTCTCTCTTCGTTCTCTTCCAGTCATTCTTTTCCTCCAGTTATTCTCATTTTTTTAAATTTCTTTTTTATTTATTTTTTTTTATTTATGTTTTTTTAGGCGGACTCAATCATGCATCTTTAGCTTGTATTATGTATTACTAATTATCGGCTGTAAATGGAAAGAAAAGTATAATGAATATTCGTCTTAGAACAGTACCGTAAGATTGGAAAATAACAAAATTAATATCATTAGATTTAATGAGAATATCTGACATTAAAAAGCCCATTAATAATTAAAACGCTTCTGAAATCATATTATCTCATTTCACAAAGACAAACTATAGACGCAATTATAAGTACTTTCTGTCAACTATTAGGATTTTTTCTTAATGGGAGTCTTCGGTTTAGATCAAGCAGCTGAGTTTCTCTTTTCGTGGCTCAGTTGAAGAAAGTGTTATACTATCTGGATGTAGTTATACGGGGTCACTTCTGATACATGATTAGCGATTGGGGCTACTGCATTTTGAATTGTATTAAGCAAAATGCAGCTAATAGATCGTAAACAAAATATGTTGCAAATATCTCAAAATTGAGAATTGATAACGTCTGATATTTTGAAGTCTTGTAGACCCCAAGGTTGGGAAAGGTTGATCTACTCCATCTCTCTCTTTGTCTCCTCTACCTCCCTTTCCTCCTCCTCCTCTTCCCTTCCTCCCTTCTCCCTCTCCTTCTATCCTCCTTTCTTTCCTCCCTCTCCTTCTCCTCCTCTTCCCTTCTTTCCTTCTTCCTCCCCTTCCATCCTCCTTTTCTTTCCTCCCTTTCCTCCTCCTCCTCTTTCCTTCCTCCCTTCTCCCTCTCCTTCTATCTTGCTTTCCTTTCCTTCCTCTTCTCCTCCTCCTCTTCCCTTCCTTCCTTTTTCCTCTCCTTCTTTCCTCCTTTCCTTTCCTCCTTTTCCTCCTCCTCCTCTTTCCCTTCCTTCCTTCTCCCTCCCCTTCCATCCTCCTTTCCTTTCCTCCCTTTCCTCCTCCTCCTCTTCTCTTCCTTCTTTCTCCCTCCCCTTCTATCCTCCTTTCCTTTCCTCCCTCTCCTCCTCCTCCTCTTCCCTTCCTTCCTTCTCCCTCCCCTTCTATCCTCCTTTACTTACCTCCCTTTCCTCCTCCTCCTCTTCCCTTCCTTCCTTCTTTCTCCCCTTCTATCCTCCTTTCCTTTCCTCCCTTTCCTCCTCCTCCTCCTCTTCTCTTCCTTCTTTCTCCCTCCCCCTCTATCCCCCTTTCCCCTCCTCTCTTCCCCCCTCTATTCTTTTTCCTTCTCTCTCCTTCTCCCTATAATATGAAAAAGCAGACGCCGGATTTATGGATAATGATCCCGATAACAACAAAGAAAGGGGAGAAGTGGGGGAATGGAAGAAAACGAAATTTGGGCGAAGCGAGAGACTGGAAAGGGGAAAGGGGTAAAGGAGAGCGGGAGGGGGAAAGAGGGAAGGGGAGTCGGTGGGAGGAAGAAAGGGAGAGAGAGAGAGAGAGAGAGAGAGAGAGAGAGAGAGAGAGAGAGAGAGAGAGAGAGAGAGAGAGAGAGAGAGAGAGAGAGAGAGAGAGAGAGAGAGAAACAGACAGAGAGAGACAGAGAAGAGAGAAAGAAAGAAAGAGAGAGGGAGAGGTAAATAGGTAGATAGATAGATATATAGAGGTAAATAGATAGATAAATATATATAGAGAGAGAGTGAAGAAGAGTGAGAAAAAGTGAATGAGAGGGGGGAGAGGGAGGGAGGAAGAGAGACAGACATACACACAAACAGAGAACGAAAGCGAACAAGAGGGAGAAAAAGAGAGAAAGGAAGACAATCCTCGCTAAAAGGGGAAGACGAGGAGGTCGACCGCCTTCCAATAAGAGACGAAAACCTCCTCACTTTACTTTGTTATCAGGATTTCTCGAAGTCAAAATCCTCCCTGATCCCTTGCTGTTAGCGTTTCGGATCGCCTTTATAAGTCTCAAAAAATCCCAACCACCTTTTCTCCCCTTTCTCTATTCCTCCTTCCCTCCCCCTCTCTTATCTACCCTCTTCTGTTACACCTTTCGTTATTCCCACGGGTGTTCTTGGCTCCCCTCTCCTACCTTGTCTTTCCTTTCTCTTCCCCCCTTTTCTTATCTTCGTTCTCCCTTCCCCTTTCCTTCTTCTCGTGTACTTTCCCTTTACATTACCATCACTCCCTTTCTATTGCTTTCTCTCTATCAGTTTACCTTTCCTCTCTCCATTTCCCTCTCCCGTACCTTCCCTTCTCCCCCCCCCCTTCCCGTTTCCCCCTCCGACTCCTTTTCTACATCTCATACTCCCCCCCCCCCACCTCATACCCCTCACAACCCTCCTGTCTTCTCTTCTGTTTATTCTTCTCCCTCTCTCCCTTTCCCTCTCCTCTTGGTCCTTTCTCTTCCTCCATTTCCCCTGACTCCCCTTCCACCTTTCTCTCCCTCTCCCCTTTCCCTTTTCCCTCCCTCTTCCCCTTTCTCTCCGTCTTCCCCTCGCTCCCCCTCCTCCCCCACCTTCACAGTAGCCCTGTAATCCAAACCCACTAAGAGTAATATCAGAGGATTTATTACAGGACGCTGCCACTTGTCAAACAGAGACCGCACTCTCATTTCGCCAGAGAGAGGGGGGGGGAGGGGGGAGGTGGAGGAGGGGGCACAGGAGGAGGGGGCATAGGAGGGGGCATAGGAGGAAGAGGCATAGGAGGAGGGGGCATTGGAGGAGGGGGCTTAGGAGGAGGGGGCATAGGAGGAGGGGGCATAGGAGGAAGGGGCATAGGAGGAGGGGGCATAGGAGGAGGGGGTATAGGAGGAGGGGGCTTAGGAAGAGGGGGCATAGGAGGAGGGAGAGGTTCAGGGGAGTGGTTCGAAGGGAGAGGGCGAACTGGATGGGGTGAGGTGAGGGGGGAGAGGGGCTGGAGAGAGGAGGAAGTGAAACAGTGGAGGGGGGAAGGGGGAGGGTGAGAGAGGAGGGAGAGAGCAAACTGGAAGGGGTGAGGAGAGGGGAGGACAGAGCGGAGAAGGAGGTCAAGGAGGACAAGAAGGGGGAGGAGTAGGAAGAGGAGGAGGAGAACTGGGATGTGAAGGAGAAGGCAGGAGAGGGGGAGACACAGTGAGAGAGGGAGAATGGAAGGGAAGGAAGGAAAGGTTGAAGGAGGGAAGCATAAAAAAAGTGAGTGTGAAGAGTGAACGACAGGAGAAAGGTAACAAGAAAAAAAAGGAGTTGGAGTGTAATAGGACAGAGTGAAAGAGAGAAAAAAGAAAAGTAAAGAAGACTAGAATTCGAAAAGGGAAGGTACCCATGTCCTCTCCCTTTGCCTTCCAATCCCCCTTGTCCTCCGTCCTCCCACGTTTCCCTTCTTTCGCTCCGTCTCCGACTCTTTTCCGTGATATGCATCTCGAGCCCAAGAAGGAGCCTCGGACCGGCCTGCTGCTCCTGCCAAAACTGCGGGTTTTCTCCTCCTTCCCTTGCTCCTGGGCCGGCCTCGGTTCCTTCCGGTGCATGCTCTCGAATGTATACTTAAACATGTTGATGCCAATGTTGATATATAATGTTGTATCTCTCTCTCTCTCTCTCTCTCTCTCTCTCTCTCTCTCTCTCTCTCTCTCTCTCTCTCTCTCTCTCTCTCTCTCTC
>NC_091582.1:3287468-3292468 GCF_042767895.1 Penaeus vannamei
CGTGTCGATAACAGACAGGAACAGGGATGCAGGTACGAACACTGAAGCGGGCTGACCAATATCGGAACCGAAAGGGATTGAGATAGAAATATATTTGATAAGAAATACACGAGAATGCAGATATATCTAGAGATAGAAAAAAATACGATGAAATAAAATCATTGTATATATCGATTGCTTATAGCACACGAAGCCCCGTCTAATCAGGCATTCCCCTAAACCCACTCTTCCTTCCCCTCTCCTCCCACCTACTCCTCTACCCTCTTCCCTCCCTTTCCCTTCGCCTCACCCTTTCTCCTCCCTCCCCTTCTCCTCCCTTTCCCTTCGCCTCACCCTTTCTCCTCCCTCCCCCTCTCCTCACCCTTTCTCCTCCCTCCCCTCCGCCTCACCCTTTCTCCTCCCTCCCCTTCGCCTCACCCTTTCTCCTCCCTCCCCTTCGCCTCACCCTTTCTCCTCCCTTTCCTTTCTCCTCCCCTCCCCTTCTCCTCACCCTTTCTCCTCCCTCCCCTTCGCCTCACCCTTTCTCCTCCCTCCCCTTCGCCTCACCCTTTCTCCTCCCTCCCCTTCGCCTCACCCTTTCTCCTCCTTCCCTCTCCTTCGCCTCACCCCTCACCCCCTCCCCTTCGCCTCACCCTTTCTCATCCCTTTCCCTTCGCCTCACCCTTTCTCCTCTCTCCCCTTCGCCTCACCCTTTCTCCTCCCTCCCCTTCTCCTCCCTCCCCTTCGCCTCACCCTTTCTCCTCCCTCCCCTTCGCCTCACCCTTTCTCCTCCCTTTCCTTTCTCCTCCCCTCCCCTTCTCCTCACCCTTTCTCCTCCCTCCCCTTCGCCTCACCCTTTCTCCTCCCTCCCCTTCGCCTCACCCTTTCTCCTCCCTCCCCTTCTCCTCACCCTTTCTCCTCCCTCACCTTCGCCTCACCCTTTCTCCTCCCTTTCCCTTCTCCTCTCCCTTTCTCCTCCCTCCCCTTCGCCTCACCCTTTCTCCTCCCTTTCCTTTCTCCTCCCCTCCCCTTCTCCTCACCCTTTCTCCTCCCTCCCCTTCGCCTCACCCTTTCTCCTCCCTCCCCTTCGCCTCACCCTTTCTCCTCCCTCCCCTTCTCCTCACGCATTCTCCTCCCTTCCCTTCGCCTCACTCTTTCTCCTCCCTCCCCTTCGCCTCACCCTTTCTCGTGCCTTTCCCTTCGCCTCACCCTTTCTCCTCCCTTTCCTTTCTCCTCCCCTCCCCTTCTCCTCACCCTTTCTCCTCCCTCCCCTTCGCCTCACCCTTTCTCCTCCCTTTCCTTTCTCCTCCCCTCCCCTTCTCCTCACCCTTTCTCCTCCCTCCCCTTCGCCTCACCCTTTCTCCTCCCTCCCCTTCTCCTCACCCTTTCTCCTCCCTTCCCCTTCACCTCACTCTTTCTCCTCCCTCCCCTTCGCCTCACCCTTTCTCCTCCCTCCATCCCACTCACCCTTTCTCCTCCCTCCCCTTCTCCTCCCTCCCCTTCGCCTCACCCTTTCTCCTCCCTCCCCTTCGCCTCACCCCTCACCCCCTCCCTCCATCCCACTCACCCTATCTCCTCCCTCCCCCTCTCCTCCCTCACCACCCCCTCCCCCCATCCCACTCACCTCAGGAGAAGCATCCTGGCGTAGGGCGGCGAGAACGACCTGTCTGCACGGTCCATTGCTCTCCTTCGTGTCCGTGAGTCCTGCCACTTCGCCAAGGTGAACCTGAGGCCCCGAAGGAAAGGGGAAGAGAAGGGGAGAGAAAAATGGTTAAAAGTAGCAGTAAGGTGAACCTGAGGTGCGAATAAGGGGAAGAAAGAGGGAGAGAAAATGGGTTAAACAGTAGCAGTTAGAACAGTATTTGATGCTATTGATGTTATTACAGTAACCTACAGTAATCATGATATAAATTGCAGCGACAACAATGGTACTGGTGATGATGATAATAATAATCATAACAATAAAGATAATAATGGTAATGATACTAACAATAATAATAACAATTATGAGGATAATAATGATAGTAATGATAATACTGCTATTATTATTACTATTATTCTTATCATCATTATTATTATTATAATAATAAGAGCAATAATGATAATGACAATGATAGTAACAATAATGTTAAAAACGTTAGTACTGATAATAATGGCACTAGTTATAATAACAGTAACAATATTATTAATGAAAATAATGATGATGATAATAATGACAACAACAATAACGATAATGATAATGATAATAACAAGGAACAATGACAGTAGTAATAATGATGATAATGTTATTAATAAAGTAGTAATAATGTAAATTATGATCATAATGTAATAACAAGAGTAATAACGATAATGCTAAATGTAATAATAATAGCTGGTAATTATGATAATAATATATATATATGATAATGATAATGGTGATGATAATGATAATATATATAGATAATAAAAGCAATAATGATGATAATGATAAAAATGGTAATAATTATGATAATAATGATAATGATAATAATAAAAGTAATGATAATATAATGATTATTGTTATAATAGTGATCATGATATTGATGATAATTATGAAATAAGGATAATAATAACAAGAGCAATAACAACAACAACAACAGTAATAATAATGATAATAATCAAAAAGAAAATGATGATGATAATGGGAATGATGATGAATAGTGATGATAATGATAATAAAGGTGATGAATGTAATAATAAGAATAGAATAAAAATAATTATAATAATAATAATATCAACAACAACAACAATAATAATAACAATGATTATAACAATAATGATAATGATAATGGTTATGATACTAATAATGATAACGATAATAGTAATATAGTAATAATAACAATGATAGTAAAAATAATAACGATAATGATAATAATCATAACAATAATAATGATAATGATAATAATAATGATGGGAATAGCAATAATGAAGATAATGATGATAATGATAACTATAATGATAATGATAATAATAATAATAATAATAATGATAATAATATAAAGATAGTGATTATGATAACAATAACATCAGCAAAAACATTAATGATAACAACAATAAAACAAAATAATAACAATCTCGATCATAACAACTACAATACTAACGATAATTCTAATCAAAATGATACTGATAATAACACGATACAGCCACAACCATCAAAGTTATAACGCTGACGATAACATTTCTAAATCCTTTCTATAACTTGACTGATGATTAATTATCAGCAGGAGTATTGTGAAGGATAATAACATGCTAAATAAACATGTAATAATTTCATATGCATTGTATATTGCTATTGAGATCATCGTAATCAACTATCAGGTAATTTTTATTCTCTTTTCGTAAAATCATTTGTATTTTGTTGTCAGTTCAAAAACGAGATTCGCAATTAAGAGCATTTGAATCATCTGAAAATATTATTATGAAATATGTTTATTTTTTCAGCATTAGAATAATCAATTGCATTTTAAAACATTTTATGTCTTTGTTTACGTCCAAGAATAATAAATTTTGTGTTTTGTGATTGAGTAGGTGTGTGAGTGTATGAATGTATGCATATGGGTGTGTGTGTGTGTGTGTGTGTGTGTGTATGTGTGTGTGTGTGTGTGTGTGTGTGTGTGTGTGTGTGTGTGTGTGTGTGTGTGTGTGTGTGTGTGTGTGTGTGTGTGTGTGTGTGTGTGTGTGTGTGTGTGTGAGAGAGGGAGAGAGAGAGAGAGAGAGAGAGAGAGAGACAGAGAGAGAGAGAGACAGAGAGAGAGAGAGAGAGAGAGAGAGGCAGAGAGAGAGAGAGAAAGAGAAAGAGAAAGAGAGAGAGAGAGAGAGAGAGAGAGAGAGAGAGACAGCGAGAGAGAGAGAGAGAGAGAGAGAGAGAGAGAGAGAGAGAGAGAGAAAGAGAGAGAGAGAGAGAGAGAGAGAAAGAAAGATAAAGAAAGAAAGAAAGAAAGAGTGCTATGTGCTTGTATACATGTGTGTGTGTGTGTGCGTATAGGTGAGTGCGTGTTTAGCATTATGTATATCCTTCCATTCCCATCTGAAAAGGAAACAGAGGGGGGAAAAAAGTGCTCTACAAAGCAAGGGAGGAAAAAAGGGGAGATTGTGAGGGATAAAGGACCTTACAGCCTCCTCTCAGGTGGTTTCCCTAAGGCCTTATCTTGCCCCGAGTTGAAGCCTATGGATCGGTTATTACAAATGTACATGGATTTATTGATTCCCTGATTTATCATAATTTTTATATATATATATTTAAGCTTTGTCTGTTTTATTCATTTATTTATTCTTTTATTTTCATTTATTTATTTATTTATTTTTCTTATCTTATTCTCATTTTACACGTCAATTTATCCGTCTTTCTTTTTCCCTCCTATTCCCCTTTCTCTGTTCTTCCATAGTTCCTTGTCTCTCAATTCTTTCAACTATTTGACAATCTCTTCTTCTTTACTTGAACATCTTAGATTCTTCTTCATTTTATGATATTTCTGATTTATTTCCCCTTTTCTTTCTTTCTTGCTTTCACTTACTTTTTTTCTTCTTCTTCTGTTATGCATGTTCTTATTTCCCCTTATTTATATCTCCTCTGCTTATTTTCATTATCCATTTTCAGTATCTTCTTATCATCGTATTTCCCTTGTTCCTCTTCCTAATATAATATTGTTTCCCCTATTTTCTACTTATGTTTTCCCCGATATTGCACATAAGCTGCATTGCTTCTATTATCAGTGCAATAATTATAATTAGTGTAATGCTCTCATCTTTATAATGAAAGGTATTGTCTTTACGACTAGTGTTACATTTTTTATTTTTGTTAAGATTATCATCTTCTTCCTATCACTGTCATCATTATTGTTACAATTTTACTATCATTGTCATTGTAATAATTATCATTTTACTGTAACTGTCACCACCATAATCATAATTACGATCATTGTTATCATCATATCTTATCATCATTATGTATATCAGACAAACCCTGATTGCCATTATATTTATCATCATCTTTATCATCAAAA
>NC_091582.1:3317468-3324968 GCF_042767895.1 Penaeus vannamei
CTTTTGTCATTACTTGCTTCGATATTATGAAAAACACTTTCATAACTATCATTGTCGCGTTTTTTCTTATCATATATTTCCTATTATAATTAATTTTACCACCATCAGTATAATTACGACTATCATAACTACCATTGACTAATTATTACAAAACCATTAACCTGCAAAAATAGTATTATCATTATCACCATTATTACCGTCATCATCATCATGATACTAATCGTATCTTATCATCATTATTGATACCATTACCATTATCATTCTTTAATCATGGCAGTAACAACAATAATTTCCTTCGTTTAATTCCTTCCTTATAATCTCCTCCCATATAATTTCTCTGTCATTTAGATTCTCAAGTAATTTCCCCCCCTTTGTAATTCGCCTGCCGTGTAATCCCCCTGCGATGTAATCTCCTTTCCAGGTAATCCTCCCCGCCCAGTAATCTCCTTGTTGCAAAGTTCTTTTCCTATGAACCATCCATCTATTTAGTCTCTCGTCTGTGTAATCTTCCTCCATGCAGGCTCTGTATATACTGATTCCTTTACCTTATCGTATAGTCGACGTTTCGCACAGTTACAATTCCAGGTAATGTTCCCCCAGATTAATCCCACTCCCCATTAATCCCACTCGGCTGTAATCCTGATCCCTTGCAATCTAATCCTCCCTTCCATGGCTTTATCCGGAAATCGCTGGACTCCGTTTGTCCGCTCGCCGAATCCTCCGTTGTTACTGCAACATAAAGTATAATTGTATGAATCCTATTTATATAGCGTCCCCCTTCCCTCCCCCCGCCCCCGAAGGACCCAACTATTCTCAGATACCATTAAACACAAAATAATATCAATTACGTCACGCCCAGATCCGAATCCAATAAGCCAAACTTAAAACTCCAGCCGGTAGGAGATTGGTAGCCATAAGCATCAGCTATTTATGTCGCAGTTCGCTATTTACGGAATAATTCTATTAACAACATACTCTCCTATATCTCCTGGTGGCGACATGAGGAATGGATAGATTCATTCACGACACATTTTCATAATTGAGTTACCATTGTGTCCTAAGCCCTGTAATATTAATTCTTACTAATCTAACGGTAATGCGGGATAGTGAAATGCGGCGAGCGAAATCCGTAGAGTTTTGCCGGGCTATTTTCGTTTCAAGTTGGGAAAAAATACGTCTCTATTTATGGAAGATCGTAAGATCCGTGAAATGGTGAGCATTGTTAGTTCTAGGAAGGGGACAGAAGAGATGAAATGTGAGATTAAAATAACGGAATAAACATAAGGGAATAAAGAGAAACAGAGAGAAGTCTAGCGGACCTCAAGGAAGGTGAAGCAGAGAAATTACCTATATCATAGGGTTGGAGGAAAAGCTGAAACAAGATACAAAAAACGTAAGTGAGATAGACTGACCGTGAATGCTAGAAGAAAGAAGGGAAAATGGAAAGTAGAGAAAAGGTGCTTGTAAAGAAAGAGGGTAAAGAAAGTAAAGACGCGAGAAAACAAAAGAAAAGAAAAGAGGCAGCGGTCGAAGATATTAAAATAAATTAGAAAGAAAAGAATAAAGGTTTGACACATAGATAGACAGATAGAGAGTAGGAGGAGGAGAAGAGAGAGAAAGAGACAGTAAGAAGAAGATAGATAGATAGATAGACAGAGAGAGAGTAGGAGAAGGAGGAGGAAGAGAGAAAGAGACAGTAAAAGGAAGATAGATAGATAGAGAGAGAGAGAGAGAGTAGGAGGAGGAGGAGAGAGAGAAAGAGACCGTAAGAGGAAGATAGATAGATAGAGAGAGAGAGAGAGAGAGAGTAGGATGAGGATGAGAGAGAGAAAGAGACAGTAAAAGGAAAAGAGGAAAAGAGAGTGAGAGATAAAGAGATAGTAAGAGGAAAAGAGAGAGAGAGAGGGAGAGAGAGAGAGAGAGAGAGAAAGAGAGAGAGAGAGAGAGAGAGAGAGAGAGAGAGAGAGAGAGAGAGAGAGAGAGAGAGAGAGAGAGAGAGAGAGAGAGAGAGAGAGAGAGAGAGAGAGAGAGAGAGAAAGAGAGAGAGAGAAGGAGATAGTAAGAGGAAAAGAGAGAGAGAGAGACAGTAAGAGGAAACGAGAGAGAGAGAGAGAGAGAGTAAGAGGAAAAGAGAGAGAGAGAGAGACAGTAAGAGGAAAAGAGAGAGAGAGTAAGAGGAAAAGAGAGAGAGAGAGAGAGAGACAGTAAGAGAGGAAGAGAGAGAGAGAGAGACAGTAAGAGGAAAAGAGAGAGAGAGATAGTAAGAGGAAAAGAGAGAGAGAGAGAGAGGGAGACAGTAAGAGGAAGAGAGAGAGAGAGAGAGAAGGAGATAGTAAGAGGAAGAGAGAGAGAGAGAGAGAGAGAGAGAGAGAGAGAGAGAGAGAGAGAGAGAAAGAGAGCGAGAGAGAGAGAGAGAGAGAGAGAGAGAGAGAGAGAGAGAGAGAGAGAGAGAGAGAGAGAGAGAGGGAGACAGTAAGAGGAAGAGAGAGAGAGAGAGAGAAGGAGATAGTAAGAGGAAGAGAGAGAGAGAGAGAGAATCTTCACACAGCGCCCGAGGCAGACTTAACTCTGAGACATTTAATGAATGAACTTCGGGGAGTTGAAGTGGCTTGTGCTCTCATTTTTTTTTTTTCATAGTTTTTATTCGTTCATTCTTCTCAAAAGAAATAATCCTTTCCTTCTTCATGACCTGGCCAAACAGACATACGAACAGATAGAAAGTGGAAGCCGTGGCCCCCCCAAAAAATATACGAAAAGAAAGGGAAAAAAGTATATCAAAGCGCACATACCGGAAATATATCAAATAGATTTTTTACATTTTTCTTTTCTGTTAATTTTTTTTGCGCTATGATTTTTCTTCTTCTTTCTTCTTCTTCTCTTTCTTTTTTTTTTCCTTACCTCCGCTTGGGCTTTTGAACTCCGAAATACCTACAAGACGAGAGTGCATGTTGCAATCTGCCTTAATGAGTAATGAAGCAACGCAAAACTTGTAGCTCTTGTGCACACTCAGTTTGTCCTGCACTTGCACCACTTCGCTCACTTGAAGAGGCGAGCAATTATTTTGAATTGACTTGCTTGCGGGTCGAATGTTCCTGTGCCCTTTCGCCCTCTCGCTTCCTCTTCTTCTTGTCTCTCTCTCATCATTATCATCATTATTATCCTTATTATCATTATCATTACTGTTGTTGCTGTTGTTGTTTGTTATTGTTATCATTATTATTATTATTATTATTATTAGTAGTAGTAGTAGTTTATTATTATTATTATTAGTAGTAGTAGTAGTAGTACTAGTAGTATCATTATCATCATTATTTTTGTTATTATTATTGTTATTATTACTGTTGTCATTAGTATTTTCATTGTTATCATTATCATCATTGTCATCATATCTATTATCTGTATCGTTATTATCATTAATCTCATCATTATCATTGTTATCATTATTATCATTCCCTTTATTATTATCACCTTGTTTGTTGTTATCACTTTGTTTATTGTCATCATTGTTCTTATTGTTATCATTATTGTTGTCATTATTATCAATATTATCATCATTAATATCATCATCACATCATTATTATTACTATCATCATCATTGTTATCATTATCATTATCATTATCTATATCATCACGCATAAGTAACAACAATGTTAACGTCAGAGATTTACTTGAACGATTATTAACAATTATTGTTATTAAAAAATGTCACCTTTGAAGATACCGCTGCTTGTAATTCTCAACCTTCATCTCCCTTAATCTTCCCTTCTCTTCTCTTCTCTTTTTCGCTGTTATCTCCTTCCTCGTTTCCGCTCTTCGCCAGATATCCTTTAACGAGCCTTAAATAATTCTCTTTGAGTTACCCCTGATGTTGACGCCTTTTTCTTTAATTAACCGTTTTTTGCTTTTCCTTGCTTCCTTTTCCTCTTCCATTCCTCTTCGTTCTTACTTTCTACCACGTGCATTTTTTTTTTTTTTTTTTTTTTTTGCTTTTTGCTTTTCTCCGATTTTTTTTTCTCCCTTTTCGACGCTATCATTATCGTCGTCTCTTATAATTAACATGATTATCTTCATTATCATTATTCTTATTATGTATATCTTCTTATTTACTCTATTTATCATTACTATTAGAATTATCATCAT
The DNA here is from genome assembly GCF_042767895.1 of Penaeus vannamei. NCBI lineage: Eukaryota > Metazoa > Arthropoda > Malacostraca > Decapoda > Penaeidae > Penaeus > Penaeus vannamei. Next base: position 3,321,609 of record NC_091582.1, read on the forward strand.
TATTATTATCATCAATATTATTATAATCATCATCATTGTTATCATAATTGTTATTATCATTATCATTATAGATATTATGATTATTATGTTTATTACTGTTATCTTTAATATCATTATTATCATTATCATTATCATCATTATTACTATCATTACCATTGTTTCTGTCGTTAGTGCTATTATGATTATCATCAGTATTAACATTACTCTTCCTCTTATTATCATCATAATCATTAGTAGTAATACTTATATTCGTATAATTACCATTATTATCGTTATCATTGTTATTATGATTTTTGTTAATCTTTATCATCCTTATCGATATTATCGTCATCTGTATCCTCATTTTCACTTTCATCATTCATAAAGTCTTACTTAAAGAGAGAGAGAGAGAAAGAGAGAGAGAGAGAGAGAGAGAGAGAGAGAGAGAGAGAGAGAGAGAGGGAGAGAGAGAGAGAGAGAGAGAGAGAGAGAGAGAGAGAGAGAGAGAGAGAGAGAGAGAGAGAGAGAGAGGAGAGGGAGGGAGGGAGGGAGGGAGGGAGGGAGGGAGGAGAGGGAGGGAGAGTGAGTGGGTGAGGGAGGGAGGATGGAAGGAAGGAGGGAGAGAGAGAGAGAGAGAGAGAGAGAGAGAGAGAGAGAGAGTGGTGAGTGGTGAGTGGTGGTGGTGGTGAGTGAGTGAGTGGTGAGTGAGTGAGTGGGTGGGTGAGGAGGGAGGGAGGGAGGGAGGGAGGGAGGGAGGGAGAGAGAGAGAGAGAGAGAGAGAGAGAGAGAGAGAGAGAGAGAGAAAGAGAGAGAGAGAGAGTGAGGGAGGGAGGGACACAGAGAGGAAGGGGGGGTTAGGGGAGAATGCAAAGGAATTTGAAACTTTTTCAGCCTAGAACTTACATGCAATATTCGAAGCTTGAAATGTCATCATCATCTATTTTTTCTTCTTCTTCTTCTTTAACATTCTGACCCTCTTTCCGTCTTTTCCTGTTTCCCTTATTCCATTCCTTCACTCTCCTTTTTTCTCTCCCTCCCCCTCTCCTTTCCTCTCTTCTCCTTCTCCTTTTACCCCTTCTCTTCCCTTCTTCTCTCTTTCTCTTTCTTTCTCTCTCACCCCTCTCACCTGTTCTTAATCTCCTCCTCTCTTCTTTCTCTCTTTCCTTTTCCCCATCTCCTTCCCCTCCTCTCTTTTTTTTTCTTCTTTCTTTCTCCCTCTCCCTTTCCCCTTCTCCTTATCTTTCTCCTCCTCTCCTTTCTTCTTCTTCTTCCTCTCTCTACCTCCCTCCCCACCCCCCTCTCTCCTTCCTCCATCCCTCTACACTTCTTCTCCTCCTCCCTGGCTCTTCTCCCTCTCCCTTTCCGCTTTTCCTCCTCACTTCTCAGCTCTTCTTTTCCTTCCCTTCCCCCCTCCTCTGCCTTTCCTTATACTTCTCTTATTTCCTTCTCCTCTCCTCTCCTTCTCTCCCTCTCCTTTTCGTCTCCTTCTCCGTTGCCGTCTCTCCTTCTCCTTCTCCCTTGATCCTCCTCTTCTTCTCCTCCTTTTCTTCCCCCTCCCTCTCCATCCTTCCTTCTCTCCACTCTCCATCTCTCCACCCCTCTCCCCCTCTCTCCCTCTCCACTACCCCCTCTCCCTCTCCACCCCTCCCCCTCTCCCCCTTCCCCTCTCCATCTCTCCCCCTTCTCCCTCTACACCTCTACCTCTCCCCCTCTCCCTCTCCACCTCTCCCCCTCTCACCCCTCCCACTCTCCTCTCCACCTCTCCCTCTCCCCTCCCCTCCCACCCCTCCCCTTCTCCTCTACACCTCTCCCCCACTCCCACTCTCCCACTCTCCCTCTCCACCTCTCCCTCTCCACCCCTTCTCCCTCTCCACCTCCCCTCCCCCTCTCCCTCTCCACCTCCCCTCCCCCTTAACCAACCCCACCACAGGGATCCCACGCGCGGACCTCGGCGTCTGACTGCATTATTTAGATTAGTATAACTCCGTCCAACTCGGGAGAATAATAACGGGGGAGAGTATGGTTGACTCTGATGCTTGGGGAGATGGAAGCTGCGGGGGAAGGGGGGGGGGAGATGAGGAAGCTGCGGGGGAAGGGGGGGAGATGGAGAGCTGCGGGGGGGGGGAGATGGAAGCTGCGGGGGAAGGGGGGGAGGAGATGAGGAAGGGGGTGGTGGTGGAGGAGGAGAGGAAGGAGGAGGAGGAGGGTGGAGGAGGAGGAGGAAGAGGAAAGGTGGTGGTGGATGAGGAGGAGGAGGAGGATTGACGAAGAGGAGGAGGAGGAGGAGGAGGAGGTGGTGGCAAAGGAGGAGGAGGTGGTAGAGGAAGGAGGATAAGGTGGTGGTGGTGGAGGAGGAGGAGGAGGTTGTGGTGGTGGTGGTGGAAGAGGAGGAAGAGGTGGTGGTGGAGGAGGAGGAGGAGGTTGTGGTGGTGGTGGTGGAAGAGGAGGAGAGGTGGTGGTGGAGGAGGAGGAGGAGAGAGGAAGGAGGATAAGGTGGTGGTGGTGGTGGAGGAGGAGGAGGAGAGGAAGGAGGATAAGGTGGTGGTAGTGGAGGGAGGAGGTGGTGGTGGTGGTGGTGGTTGTGGTGGTGGGGGAGGAGGTGAAGGAAAAGCAGGAGGCAGTTGTGGAGAAGGAAGAGTAGAAGGAGGAAGAACAGGTAGTGGATATGGTGATAGAGGAGGAGGAGGAAGATAAAGATGTTGAAATCGGAGAAAAGGAATAAAACCAAATACCAAAAGCAAAGTCCCCCCCCCCCCAAAAAAAAAAAAAAAAATGAGACGAGAAACAAGCGAACCAAACGAAACCAGAACCCCCAAGAACCCCCAACAAACAACAACAAACGATACAAAACCGAAGCAGAGACCACGAGACCCCATCCTATCCCATCCCTCCCCATCCCTCCCCTTCCCATCCCATCCCTCCCCTTCCCTTCCCGACGCCAAATCATAAACGACACAACGGGATCGCGGACCTCGCAGAAACCATCAAGGTACGCGACAGAGGATTCCCAATAGGATTGAATTACACTCCGATCCCTGACGCTGGCGCTGAGGAGAGGATCGGCCGATCAGACAATGTCAATTTAGGAGAATCCGGGAGCAAGACTCATGCTTTTTTGAGATGCTTGGAATTTGGTGTTTTTTTTATGGTTATTATTGTATTTTTTTTTCCTTTTTTTTCAATTTTTGTTTTCATATTTATCGGTTGCTTCGCCGTATCATTAGCGTTTTGTTTTAGTTTTCTTTCTCTTTCGTATATTTTTCCTTTTCCTTATCTTTTTTCTTTTCCATTCATTTTTTATGATTATTATTTCAAGTAATTTTTCCTTTTTTTTATTTCTTATTTTCATATTTATCGGTTGCTTCTCCGTATCATTAGTAT
>NC_091582.1:3329968-3332468 GCF_042767895.1 Penaeus vannamei
TGCAACGGCCAGAGGTCAGAGGTCAGCCGAGGGGAAGGCGGCGCAAGGGCCAGAGGCGGCCATTGCAGCGATCTACGTGCTAAAAGTAACGGCCACGTGCAGCACGACAGGGAGGCCACAGCACGGGAGATCGCGCAGGAGCCGAGCGAATAAAAGAGCGAACAATCTCTCATGCAGTCATAACTAAGCTACTTTTCTCACTGCAAACTGCACAGCAAGTCACAGCAAATGAACGAACACAGAATATCAAAAGTCACGCAGTGTGCAGCGAACATGCTAGCGATGGAAATGCACGCAGCTAAATCCTCCAGTTCGGTTTTCCAATCAAGGGAATTAAATCCTCGTAAAAGAGCAACAGTAGCAGCTTCATCAACGATCGCCAATCCAAATGCAACACACTACCATAAAACTGATCGAGGAAAAATAAATACAGTACACTACATCAGACCCATTTAAGACCCCAACTAACTCCCAGAAAAGACGAATAAAAATCAAGGAAATCGAAATGAATAAGCATTCCAGACAAAGCAAACGAAGAGAGAGGATACAACGACAAGTAAAGAAGGGATAGACTAGCGAAGTGTGGCTAAGGAACGGGGTCCTTACCGCTGTCGAAGTACACCTCGCTGACGGCCAGCCAGGGACCCGAGAAGAAGAACAGCGCCTTGAGGACTCGGCCGGTGCGGTGCCTCAGGTCGAGGGTGAGGTTGTGGCTCCCCGCCGGCAGGGTCGGGGGCCAGTTCGAGGGCGACTTCAGGGGCTTGTCGTGGTAGTTGGTGCCGTCCTCGCTGAAGTGCACCTCGGCCTTGGTGGGCGGCTGGAGGGAGGAAGCGGACGCGGGATTAGCAAGGGAAAATGTGCACGCACTCAGCTGTACACGCATCGCATGGGTGCAAACAGCAAGGAACAGGTAACTTTAATATATACAGTATATACAGTACGGATGAACACACACACACACACACACACACACACACACACACACACACACACACACACACACACACACACATTTACATATATTCATATAAACACAATTCTCATGCCAGAAAATCTCTTGTGGAGTTTCATCTGTATCGTCGGAGGAACTTCGAGATATATTGGCTAAGCGTGGTGAGGAATGTGTTAAAAGACTCTTGTTCGTCTTCAAGAAAGTTCCTAAAGTTTGTGTTTTTCTTGAAAAAAGGGATTTAAGGAATCTTTATTGCTCTAGTCCAGAAAGTACATGCCCTAAATCCTCGTTGCAAGAGCAGGAGGAAGACAGGAATTCATAAATTTGCACCAAAATTTATCAAAGGAATAATACCACTACCAGGCTTATGAGTTTATTGTTGTAAAAGCCTTATCAAGGAAAGCAGTAATACCAATATTTATAAGAATGATATTGAGGTTTCCATTGTCACTTCTCCCTGCATCATGTCCATCATCAATGTCATTATTCTTATCATTATCTTCATTGTCTTTATTCATATTGATATAAGAGAGGGAGTATCAAATATGCTAGAGAGAGAGGTTGGGAGAGAGAACGGAGGGCATGAGGATAGATAGATAGATAGATAGATAGACAGCTAGATAGATAGATAGACAGATACAGAGAGAGAGAGCGAGAGAGAGAGAGAGGCGTCAAGGGAGAAGAGAGAAAGCGAGAGAGAGAGAGAGAGAGAGAGAGAGAGACAGAGAGAGAGAGAGAGAGAGAGAGAGAGAGAGAGAGAGAGAGAGAGAGAGAGAGAGAGAGAGAGAGATTGGCATTTAGAGAATAGAAGAAAGAGAGAGAGAGAGAGAGCGATTGGGATTTAGAGAAGAGTAGAGAAGAGAAGAGAGAGAGAGAGAGAGAGAGAGAGAGAGAGAGAGAGAGAGAGAGAGAGAGAGAGAGAGAGAGAGAGAGAGAGAGAGAGAGCGAGAGCGAGAGAGAGAGTACCAAGGAAAGGCAGTTTCGGGCATTACGGGATCTTGACGGAAACAAAACACCCATGATTTGTCTTGGGAAGTTTGTGTTTAAAGTTTCTTTTGCCGTTTCAACAATGAGAAAAATATCCCTCCGACGTTCGTTCTCGGAGGAATGGGGGAACGGAAGATGAATAGAGGAAGCGAAGAGAGAAGAGGGAAGGGAGATGGATAGCTGATTGCTGGATGTACAGAGGGACGGATGGATGGCTCGGGAGAGTGGCAGCGACAGGTAGAAACAAAAGAGGAAGAGAGAAGGAGAAGATGGATGAAGAGAGGGAGAGAGAGAGAGAGAGAGGAGAGAGAGAGAGAGAGAGAGAGAGAGAGAGAGAGAGAGAGAGAGCGAGAGAGAGAGAAAGAGAGAGAGAGAGAGAGAGAGAGAGAGAGAGAGAGAGAGAGAGAGAGAGAGAGAGAGAGAGAGAGAGAGAGAGAGAGAGAGAGAGAGAGACAGACAGACAGAGAAAGAGAGACAGAGCCAGAAAGAGAGAGACAGACCGACAGAGCGAGCTAGACAGAGACAGAGACAGAGACAGAAGGAGAGAGAGAGAGAGAAAGA
>NC_091582.1:3342468-3344968 GCF_042767895.1 Penaeus vannamei
AGAGAGAGAGAGAGAGAGAGAGAGGGGAAGGAAGAAGGAGAAGAGAGGGAGAGAGAGAGAGAGAGAGAGAGAGAGAGAGACAGAGACAGAGACAGAGACAGAGACAGAGACAGAGACAGACAGACAGAGACAGACAGACAGACAGACAGAAAGAGAGATACATACCTTCATGAAATCAAATACAAAAAGAAAACAGAGAGGGAAAGGCGCATGCGAATAAAACTCGTAGAGAGAGCGATAATACGCCCACTAACGGATATTGAAAAAGCGAGGGCGCCGTTGCAGAGAGGCAGCTACGCGAGACCAGCAGTCCAACGGGCGGTGTTAAACAGTGTTAAACGAAAACAGAGGATTTCCGGAAGGCAATTCACGGGCGGACTTTCCAATACGTGTGTCAGAGGAAGAGAGGAAGAGAGGGGAGAATCGGTGATAAAGAGGGGAGGAGAGAAGGGGATGAAGGTGGGAGGTAAGGAGAGGGGAGAGGAGAGGGGAAAGATTAAGTGAGGGAGAAGGAGAGGGGTAGATAGAGAGGAGAAGAAAAGAGAGGAGAGAGAGGGGAGGAGGGGGAGGAAGGAAGAGAGGAAGTGAGAAAAAGGAAGAAGAAAGGGGAAGATAGGGGGAAGGAGAGAGGAGAGAGAGAGAGAGAGAGAGAGAGAGAGAGAGAGAGAGAGAGAGAGAGAGAGAGAGAGAAGAGAGAGAAAGGAAGAAGAAAGAGAGAAGCAGGGATAGAGGAAGAGAGAGAAAGGAAGTAGTAAGAGAGAAAGAGAACGGGAGGGACAGAGAGAGAGAGAAAGGAAGAAGAAAGAGAGAGAGAGAGGGAGAGAGAGAGATTAAAGGGCAGGGCAGGAACCAATATGGAGAGGAACACGGATAGGCAGAACACGAGAAAGGAAGATACAAAAAAGAGAAAATAGAAAAGAAAAACTGTTCAATTTTATTTTTTCTTAATCAGAGGAAGGAGAGAAGGAAAGAGAGAAAATAATGAAAATATGAGGAACAGGAAATGCAGAGACGTAGAAAGGAAGAACAATAGACCAAAAAGAAGGAGAAGGGAGGTTGAAAACAGTTAGACGGAGAGACAAAGAGAGGAATGGGAGAAACAAATAGATAAGGAGGGTGAGACGGAGAAGAGAAAATGAAAAAAAGGAAAGGAGAGTGAAAAGACGATAAGAAAAAAGGCGAAGAAATCCGATAACGATATTGGAAATGAAAGAAGGAATAAAGGAGAGAGGGAAATAAAATGAAAGAATAGAAGAGAGAGAAAAAAACAACGAGTGAGCAAACAAGTAGAAAGAGAGGACAAGAAGAAAGAAGAAAGGAAAAGAACAAGGAAGATAAGGTGAATATGGTAATACCTTAACCCAATACCCGACGTTTCGGCTCTCCCTCTGTCCGTCTCACTCACTCGGGGAAACGGGGTTATCTGCAGATGGGGCGATTGGGGAGGGAGCGAGGGGAGGGGGAGAGGACGAGAGAAGGGAAGAGAAGGAGAGGAAGACGAAGAGGGGAGGGGAGAAGGAGAGGGAGAGGACGAGAGAAGGGAAAAGAAGGAGAAGGAGAGGGAGAGAGGAAGAGGAGAGAGGAGGAGGGTACTGAAGTCAGAGGGAGCGAAAAGAAGGAGAGGACGATGGAGAAGGGAAGAGAGGGAGAGGAGAGAGGGAGAGGAGGAGAGAAGAGGGGAAGGAAAGAAGGAGAAGGAGAGGAAGAGGGAAGGGGGAGAGGAGGAGGGAGCGGGGAGAGGGCGAGAGAGGGCTGGAAGAGAAAGAGAGGAGAGGCGAAGAGGGCGAAGGGAGAAGGAGGAGAGGAGGAGAGAAGGAGAAGGGCACTGAGGAGCCGAGGGAAGGGAGAGAGGACAGAGGAAGAAGAAAGGGAGAGGGAGAAGAGGAGGAAGGGGGAAGAGGGAGAGGGATAGGAAGAAGGAGAGAGGAAGAGGGAAGGGGAGAAGAAGAAGAAGGAGAGGAAAGAAAGGGAAAGAGGATAAGGAGGGGGAAAAGGAGGAGGAACGAGGCGAGGGAGGAGGGCTGGAGGAGCGAGGGGAGAGGAAGAGAGGACAGAGAGAAGGGAAAAACAGGAGAGGAAGGCGAAGAGGGAAGGGGAGAAGGAAGAGGGATAGGAAGAGGGAAGAGACAGAGAATGGGAGAAGGAAAGGAGGGAATGAATGGGGAAAAGGAAGAGGAGAGGCTAGAGGAGCGAGGGAAGGGAGATAAACGAGAGAAGAGTAGGAGTGTGTGACAAGAAGAGGGAGATAAAGAAGAGAGGGAGGAGAAGAGCAAGAAGAAGAGGAAAAGGGAAGGAGAAGAGTAAAGAATGTAAAATTGAAAGATAAATGGAGTGGAAGCCGAGGAAGGGAGACTGAGAGGAAAGGGAGCAGGAAGAGGGAGAAGAAGACGAGAGAGAGGGAAAAGAAGGAGTGGAAGACGAAGGGGAAGGGGAGAAGGAGAGGAGGAAGAGGAGGGGACGAGAGAGAGGAAAGAGGAGGAAAGGAGAGGAAGAGGGAAGG
>NC_091582.1:3354968-3362468 GCF_042767895.1 Penaeus vannamei
AAAAACCACTCACCACACACACACACACACACACTACCAACAACCACTAACAAGCATACACCCACACACCCACACAAACCCCTCCCCCCCATCCCCCCCCCACACACACACCCACACACACACACCCTCGCCGCATCCACGCAAAACGGAGCACCGGAAAACCACTCACCACGAAGTCGTCCTCGGGCCAGGCGAACACGTGCAGGGAGAGACTCGTGAAGTTCCTCATCGTGTCGAAGGTGAAGGTCAGTTGCACGGGTTTCCCTTGCAGTTGCTCAGCCGACCAGCCGACCCATTCCCAGCCTGGGGGAGAGGGAGAAGGGAGAGTGAGGATGAGCAGGAAGAGAAGGAGACTTCTGGTTTGGAGGGAAGAGAGAGGGAGGGTTGGGGGGGAAGAGACTTTGGACTTGGAGGGAGAGGGAGGGAGAGGGAGAAGGGAGAGTGAGGATGAAAATGAGGAGGAAGAAGTGCTTTGGGCTTGGAGGGAGAGGGAGGGCAGGAAGGAGGGAGAGGGAGAAGGGAGAGTGAGGATGAGCGAGAGGAAGGAGACTTTGGACTTGGAGGGAGAGAGAGGGAGGGAGAGGGAGGGAGAGGGAGAAGGGAGAGTGAGGATGAGCGAGAGGAAGAAGTCTTTGGGCTTGGAGGGAGAGGGAGGGTGAAGGAGGGAGAGGGAGAAGGGAGAGTGAGGATGAGCGAGAGGAAGGAGATTTCTTCTGGACTTGGAGGGAGAGAGAGGGAGGGAGAGGGAGGGAGAGGGAGAAGGAGAGGCGAGGATGAGTTGGAGAGAGTGGTAGAAGAAGTCTTTGGGCTTGGAGGGAGAGGGAGGGTGAAGGAGGAGAAGGAGAAGGGAGTGTAGGAGATGGAAGCGAGAGGAAGGAGACTTTGGACTTAGTGGAGAGAAGGGAGGGAGAGGAGAAGGAGGTGAGGATGAGACTTGAGAAGGAAGAAGTCTTTGAGCTTGGAGGGAGAGGGGAGGGTGGAAGGAGGGAGAGGGAGAAGGGAGAGTAGAGGATAGAGCGAGAGGGAAGGAGACTTTGGGGCTTGGAGGGAGAAGGGAGGGAGGGAGGGGGAGGGTTGGGAGGGGGGAGGTTGGGAGGGGGGTTGGAGGGTGGAGGAAGAAGACTTTGGACTTTGAGGGAGACGGAAGGGAGAGGAGGAAGAAGAAGGAGAGGTTGAGGACCAGGCGAGAGGGAAGGAACTCTGGACTTGGAGGAGAGAGAGGGAGGAGGGAGAGGGTTGGGGGGGAAGAAGGACTTGGACTTTGAGGGAGGGAGGGAGAAGGGGTGAGTGAGGATGAGCGAGAGGAAGAAGGCTTTGGGGCTTGGAGGGAGAGGGAGGAAGGAGAGTGGAGTATTTTGAGTTGAGCAGAGGGAAGAGGACTCTGGACTTGGAGGGTGACGGAGGGGAGGAGTGAGGGTTGGGTGGGGAGGAAAGAAGACTTTGGGCTTCGGGGGAGGAGGGAGGTAGAGGGAGGAAAGGAAGTGAGGATGGACAGAGAGGAGAAGAAAGACTTTGGACTTGGAGGGAGAGAGAGGGAGAGAGAGAGGGTTGGAGGGGGGGAAGAGGGCTTGGGACTTTGAGGGAGAGAGGGAGGAGAAGGGTGAGTGAGGATGAGCGAGAGGAAGAAGGCTTTGGGGCTTGGAGGAGAGAGGGAGAAGGTTGAGGGAGGTGAGGATGAGCGAGAGAGGAAGGAGACTTCCTGGACTTGGAGGGAGGGGTTGAGGGGTTTGGGGGGGGGGAGGGAGGAAGGGGATAGTGAGAGGGGTGAGGAGGTTCAGGGGGATGAGACAGGAGGAAGAGAGGAAGATAGGGGAGAAGAGGATAATGAGGGGGTGAGGTTAGAAATGAGGGAGATGAGAGGATGTAGTCACTCAGACTTGAGGAAAGATGGGGGCAGGACGGATGATGGGGGAGAGGAGAGAGGGAAGGAGAAGGGAGAGAGAGGAAGAAGGGAGGGAGGAGTGGAATAGGGAGAGGGAGAGGGCAAGAAGGGAGGGAGAGAGGAGAGAGGAGGAGATGAAGGAGGAGAGGAGCCAAGAAGGGGAGGGAGAGAGGAAGAAGAGGGGCAAGGGAGAGGAGAAGGGGGGCGGGAGAGGGGGAAGAAGGAGACCTGAGGATAATGAGGGAGTGAGGGGTGAGGAAAACCCCGCGTCTTTGAGCTCCCCTGTCTTCCGGCTTGACTTGAAGAACGTCAGGGCTTCTTGGAAGGAGTCAGGGCGAGGGAGAGGGGGAGTGGGGGAGGGGGAGTGGAGATGTGGATGGGTTTTGGATTATAGGGTATGTGTTGTTATTTTCAGACAGAAATGGAGAAATGGAAGGTGTGTAAGGGGGGGGATGAGGAGTGGATTTGGAGGGAATGATAGAGAGGAGGAAGGAAGGGAAGACACAGAAAGAGTAGAGAGAGAGAGAGAGAATAAAGGGGGAGAGAGAGAGAGAGAGAGAGAGAGAGAGAGAGAGAGAGAGGGAGGGAGGGAGGGAGGGAGAGAGAGAGAGAGATGAGAGAGAGAGAGAGAGAGAGATGAGTAGAGAGACAGAGAGAGAGATATATATATATATATATATATATTAATATATATATATATATATATATATATATATACGAAAGGGATAGGAGTAGAGAGATGAGAGACAAATAAAAGAGATATATATAGATAAATAGATAGATAGAGAGAGGGAGACAAGTCATCTCCTTATCAGCCTACACATTGAATTAAATGAAATACATGCCACATAATGACATAAACAAATACACATAACACCCCCTCTCCCCCTCCCTCTTTCACTGGATTTCCCTCTCCACTTCTTCCCTATTCCCTGTCTTCCTCCTCCCTTCTCCTCCCTTCTCCCTCTCCTCTTCGGGACTCCAGGGAGGACCGAAAGGATTTTTCCACTCCTCCCCCTGCCCCTGTCCTCTGCCCCCTCCCTCACCCCCCACCTCCACCCCCACCCCCACCCCCACCCCCACATCAGATCACGTGGTCTCTCTCTATCTAAGCTGATTATCTTCGAGACTTCGAGAATCTCCGAGGCTTGGGTGGGTGGGGAGGGGTGGGTGGGGGTGGAGAGGGAGAGAGAGGGGGAGAGGGAAGGAGAGAGGGAGGAGGGAGAGAAGGAGAGAGGGAGGGCGTGAGGGAGGAGGGGGAGAAGGAGGGAGAGGATGATAGAACAGGGAGAGACAGGGGGGAGGAGGGGGAGAAGGAGAGAGGAAGAGAGGGCGGGAAGGTGAGGGAGTGAGGGGGAGAAGGGAGGAGAGGATGATGGGAGCAGGGAGGGACAGGGTGGAGGGAGGGGGTGGAGAGAAGGGAGAGAGGGAGGGAGTGGAGGCATGAGGGAGGGAGGGGGAGAAGAGAGGTGAGGATGGTAGAACAGGGAGATAGAGGGGGGAGGAGGGGGAGAAGGAGAGAGGGAGAGAGGGAAGGAGAGAGGGAAGGAGAGAGGGAGGAGGGGGAGAAGGAGGGAGAGGATGATAGAACAGGGAGAGACAGGGCAGGGAGAGGAGGAAGAGAGAGAGAAGAAGAGAAGATCCTAGAAAGAGCTTTAAAGAGAAATTGGCGACGAATTTTATTGTCCAAGAGAGCGATATGGATCCGGACGACTGGACTGCCCGAGAGAAAGACAAAGAAAATAATAATAAAAGCAGAGACGATAATAATACTTAAGTTGCTATATCTACTTCTAGGATTAACAGTAGGAATAACAGAACCATTAATATTAATGATAACCATGGTGAATATAATAAAAATGGTGATAATCGTAGTAATGATAGTAATAATGATAACAATTATGATAATGATAATTATTATTATTGATATTATTATTATCACTATCATTATTACTATCATAAGTATTATTTTCTATTACGATTTTCATGATTTCTATTATTTTATTTTATTCTGTTATTATCATTATCATTTTTACTATCATTATTATCATTTTTATTATTATTATAATAACTATCATTGTTATTATTATTATTATCATTATCATCATTGTTATTATCATTATCATTATGATAATAATAACAATAATGATAACAATGATATGGTAATGAAGATGACAATAACGGTGATAATAAAGACAAACAGTAATTACAGCAACAAAAGCAACAACAATAATAACAATAACTTCAATAATAATGATAATGATAAAGTAACGTTACTGACGAAATATGATAGAAATCGTAGTAATACTATGTATTAAGGACACAGGGAGAGAAAAAACCTAGAGAGAAAGAGCGAGAAAGCGAGAAAGAGAGAGAGAGCAGAATAGACAATAATAATATAATAAGACACATTACTGACATTATCATTGATTGACATTACTATGATGATATAAATATATCACACACACACACACACACACACACACACACACACAACACACACACACACACACACAGAGAGAGAGAGAGAGATTTTACAAAAAACTCTCTCTCTCTCTTCTCTCTCTCGTTCTCCTCTCTCTCTCTCTCTCTCTCTCTCTCTCTCCTCTCTCTCTCTCTCTCTCGCTCTCTCTCTCTCCCTCTCTCTCTCTCTCTCTCTCTCTCTCTCTCTCTCTCTCTCTCTCTCTCTCTCCCTCTCTCTCTCTCTCTCTCTCTCTCTCTCTCTCTCTCCCAACCAGCCTGTTTTTCCTAATATAGGAATATTTACATAGTAATTTTTCAAGCTAGATCTGCCCAGGGATATAAACAAAAACATGTTGATAACACGATATTTTCAATAGTTTGAATACACATTTTGTATTTTAGAAAACTGCGTATTTGTCTGTATACTCATTTTTATGTGTACCCCAAGAAGTAATAATAATGAGATAGAAAAATAAGATTATTGGAGGGGAGAATGTTTGCAAAGTAATAACATTAATAAAACAACAAGAACGTTGATAATGATAACAATATCAGTAAAGATAATGACAACACTGATAATAACTATGACAATAAGGACAATGATTATTGGCCACCACGTCTTTGCCACCAAGTACGCATCAGGGAGTGTGTACGCCAAGTTTTGATTGAATGTATACATGAATGTGTTCAAGTGTATTCATTTTTATTTGCAGGGGAAACTATATGACAGTAATGGTATCAATGATATTAGCTATAGTAGTTATACCAGCAGTAGTAATAGTAGTAGTAGTAGCAGTAGGTGGAATAGTAGTAGTGGTAGTAATAGTATCAGTAATAGTAGCAATAGCAAGAGCAGGAAGAGGAGCACCAGTTGAAAAAGTAATAGTGGTCGTGGCAGAGGTCGTGGCAGAGGTCGTGGCAGAGGTCGTGGTATCATTAAGTATAATGATGACAATAAAGGCACAATGGTAATAATGGAGGGGGAAGTAATGGTATTGCTCAAGATTACCAGAGTAGCGGAGAAAGGAATCTCGACTGTTGTTATTTCCGAAGCACTAGCCAACCAGTAGTGAAAATGACCCCAAAAAAATCGTTTGCATTAAATTAATTCCAACTTGATGAAATTTAAATTGTAAAGCTGATAATAAATAACGGATTTCACGCGTTATAAAAAAGAAAGGCTACCCGTATTACATACTTTGTTTTTATAAATGAAGCTTACAGGCACCAGATTAACATCCATGGATAAAGTTGATCCTGTATCACTTTTTCTGCAATTTGATGTATAACTAATAGTAATTTTTGCAGTAGTAATGGGCATGGTTGCAATGATATATAATTATCAGTGATAACAATATTATCTGTAATAACTATAACAATAAAAATATAAGCGATTGCATCACTTTTGATATTAGGGTTTTGATGGAGTCCATAGCTCCATTTGAGCAAACAGTTCATATCAAATCAAAAATATTTTTGTACAGAGTTCATTTACTCTGAGAGATGGTGAGGGGAGGGGGGGGAGGGGAGGGGAGTGAGAGAAGTAGAGTAGAAGAAGCACGATTAGACATGAAGATAAAGCATAAAGGTAGATAGTATATATATATAGATAGAGAGAGAGAGAGAGAGAGAGAGAGAGAGAGAGAGAGAGAGAGAGAGAGAGAGAGAGAGTGTGTGTGAGAGGTAAAGAGAGAGAGAGGGAGAGAGCGGTCGGGAGAGATAGAAAGCTGCATCCAGGCATGGTATGCATGCTGCATGTACATGTATGTATCTGTGTGTGTGTGCAATGTCTCTCAACTCTGCCTCTTCTGTGTGTGTATGTGTCTGTGTGTGTGTGTGTGTGTGTTTGTGTGTGTGTGTGTGTGTGTGTGTGTGTATGTGTGTGTGTGTGTGTTTGTGTTGTGTGTGTGTGTGTGTTTGTGTGTGTGCGTGTGTGTGTGTGTGTAGAGTGAGTTAGTGAGTGAGTGAGTGATTGAGTGAGTAGTGGAAGGAGTGAGTGTGTGTGTGTGTGTGTGTGTGTGTGTGTGTGTGTGTGTGTGTGTGTGTGTGTGTGTGTGTGTGTGTGAGTGCGAGTGCGAGTGCGAGTGCGTGTGTGTGTGCGTGCGTGAGTGTGTGTGTATGTACGTGTGTGCGTGCGTGCATGCGTGCGTGCGTGCCATGCCCCGAGTCCCAAGCACAAGCGCGGCGCCCCCTCCCCTCCCCGTGACGTCGCCAGACCGAGAGCGATCACCAACCGCGACCTCCAGATCTGCAACACGACTAAAACATGTTTACCACGACAGCAACATGTTCGGGGGAGATTGCGACATGTCCGCCGATCGCGCGACGTGATGGGGACGGGACTCGCGGGCCCTGCAACAGGAAGAAACCATTTCCTCGTGAGCTGCAACATGCGAAGCCCCGTGCAATGGCGTTGAGGCGAGGGCGACGGACAAGAGAGTGCACGCCGAACTCGAGAGACTGCAATATTAACTTCAACAAGGCCTTTGCAACGGCGGCAGGTAGAAATTGCATGCTTATGCGCCTTTGAATCTCAATCCTTTGCAACGAGATCAGTCAGACTCCGGTGGCGAACTCGACTCTGCAACATGATGAAACGCGTCTGCACGGAAGCCGGGAAGCAGTGATAAAAGGAAAGGGAGAGGCTTGCGGTGTACGTGCCAGTACGTGCGTGTGTGTAGGTGTGTGTTTGAAGGTTTGTGTGTGTGAAGGTGTATGTCCAAATGTGTGTGTATGTTTGTGTACTTGTTGTGTTTGTGTGTGTGTCTGTGTTTGTTTGTGTTTGTGTTTGTGTGTATGTGTGTGTTTATTTGTGTGTGTGTGTGTTTTGTGTGTGTGCCTGTGTGTGTTTGTGTGCAAAGTGTGTGTGTGTGTGTTTGTCATGTGTATGTGTTTGTGTTTGTGTTTACGTGTATATGTGTGTGTTTGTTTATTTGTGTGTGTTTGTGTTTGTGTGTGTGCGCATGTGTGTGTGTGTGCCTGTATTATGTCCATGTTAGTCTCCCCTTGTGATGTGATCAAGTAGCCGCAAGGTCCAAGTTAGCGGTTGCATTACAAAGAAAAACAGTGAGGGAGGGGAAGGGGAGGGGAGAGAAAGGGAAAGGGAGGCAAAGAGGGACATGAGAGAGAGAGAGAGAGAGCAAGGTGAGAGAGAG
>NC_091582.1:3365475-3367975 GCF_042767895.1 Penaeus vannamei
CATTATTCGAAAACGTAAACTTAATTCCAGCGAAACGAAAACGAGACAATTAAAACCCGAAACGGAGAACGAAGCTCCGAAAATACCGCAAACCAATCCACGCTTCGGAACGGTGCGGGATACGAGTGAATCCGCAGTGTGAATCCGTACTTCAATTGGCTATATAAATCCAGTCTTCAATTTTCTCTATAAATCCGTACTTCAATTCGCAATGAGGATTCACAATACGAATCCGTCTTTCAATCCACAAGGTGAATCCGGTATGTGAATCTGTGAATCTGTACTTCAATCAGCATTCGAATCCGCGGTGAGAATTCACAATGTAAATCTGTCCTCCAATCCATAATGTGAATCCCCAAGTGAATCTGTAAAACGAATCCACCGATGAATCCACAAACGAATCCTGAAATGTGAATCCCCAAGTGAATCCATCTATGAATCCCCAAGTGAATCCATCTATGAATCCCCAAGTGAATCCATCTATGAATCCCCAAGTGAATCCATCTATGAATCCCCAAGTGAATCCATCTATGAATCCCCAAGTGAATCCATCTATGAATCCACAAGTGAATCCATCTATGAATCCCCAAGTGAATCCATCTATGAATCCCCAAGTGAATCCATCTATGGATATCCCAAGTGAATCCATCTATGAATCCCCAAGTGAATCCATCTATGAATCTCCCAAGTGAATCCATCTATAGAATCTCAAGAATCCATCTACAACCGTGAATCCATCTATGAAGATCCACCAAGTGAATCCATCTATGAATCCCCAAGTGAATCCATCTATGAATCCCCAGTGAATCCATCTATGGAATCCCCAAGTGAACTTACCATCTATGAATCCCCAAGTGAATCCATCTATCTGAATCCTCAAGTGAATCCATCTATGAATCCCCAAGTGAATCCATCTATGAATCCCCAAGTGAATCCGATCTATGGCGAATCCCCAAAGTGAATCCATCTATGAATCCCCAGAGTAAAGAATCCATCTATGAATCCACCAAGTGAATCCATCTACCAGATCCACCAAGTGAATCCATCTATGAACTTCCCAAGTGAATCCATCTATGAATCCCCAAGTGAATCCATCCTATGAATCCCCAAGTGAATCCATCTATGAATCCCCAGAGTGAATCCATCTATGAATCCCCAAGTGAATCCATCTATGAATCTAGAGTATGAATCCCCAAGTGAATCCATCTATGAATCCCCAAGTGAATCCATCTATGAATCCCCAAGTGAATCCATCTATGAATCCCCAAGTGAATCCATCTATGAATCCACAAGTGAATCCATCTATGAATCCCCAAGTGAATCCATCTATGAATCCCCAAGTGAATCCATCTATGAATCCCCAAGTGAATCCATCTATGAATCCCCAAGTGAATCCATCTATGAATCCCCAAGTGAATCCATCTATGAATCCCCAAGTGAATCCATCTATGAATCCCCAAGTGAATCCATCTATGAATCCCCAAGTGAATCCATCTATGAATCCCCAAGTGAATCCATCTATGAATCCCCAAGTGAATCCATCTATGAATCCCCAAGTGAATCCATCTATGAATCCCCACGTGAATCCATCTATGAATCCCCAAGTGAATCCATCTATGAATCCCCAAGTGAATCCATCTATGAATCCACAAGTGAATCCATCTATGAATCCCCAAGTGAATCCATCTATGAATCCCCAAGTGAATCCATCTATGAATCCCCAAGTGAATCCATCTATGAATCCACCGATGAATCCACAAACGAATCCTGAAATGTGAATCCTCTATCCGAATCCGCCCAGTGACCCCGCGTGACCTGAGCTATCCACGAACGGCCGGTCGCAAATGGCTCGAAGTCGGATGACCTCGAAGCAGCGAACAATGATTGAACGAATGACTGTTTCACGTCGGCGTTTCTCGGTATCCGGATCATCTGCGGATATGCGAACGAATCCCCCCTTTCCATGTCCAGATGGGTACATATAGGTACACAGGTGCGTGGGGGCGTGGGTATACATCTATTATACGGGGTCTAGCTTTGTTTCTCGCTTTCTCTCCTTCTCTGTCTTTCTCTTACTCTCTTTTTTTTCTCTCTCTCTTTCTTTCTCTCTCTTTTTCTCTCTCTCTCTCTCTCTCTGTCTCTCTCTCTCTCTCTTTCTCTCTCTCTCTCTCTCTCTCTCTCTCTCTCTCTCTCTGAACCATGTGAATGTGTATGTGTCTGCCTAACAACAATACTCTCTCCCTCTTTCTGTACATACATCTATATATCTCATACTCACACATACAATAGTACACATTTTAACAATCATATTAACACACTCGCGCGCGAACACACACACACACACACACACACAGACACACACACACACACACACACACACACACACACACACACACACACACACACACACACACACACACACACACACACACACACACACACACACACACACACACACACACACACACACACACACACACACACACACACACACACACAC
>NC_091582.1:3387975-3392975 GCF_042767895.1 Penaeus vannamei
AGATAGATAGATAGATATATAGATATAGATATAGATATATGTAAATGAATAAAAAAACATATATATATATATATATATATATATATATATATATATATATATATATATATATATATATATATATATATATAACCATCCACCAAGGTAGGCAGACTTACATGACCTCTCCCCAACCCCTTGCACCCCTCTTCTCCAACTGACCTGTGGCGTTGCATCCCGTAGAGCTCTCCCCCACCCCACCCCACCCCCCACCTTTAACCCCACCTCTTCTCCAACTGACCTGTGGCGTTGCATCCGTAGAGCTCTCACACACCCACCAACCCCATAACCCCCCAACCCCCCACCCCCTCTTCTCCAACTGACCTGTGGCGTTGCATCCGTAGGCTCGACCCTCAGACAGATGGTGCACGGGTGTGCTGCCACCGGGATGAAGCGAACCT
This sequence comes from Penaeus vannamei, assembly GCF_042767895.1. Taxonomy (NCBI): domain Eukaryota; kingdom Metazoa; phylum Arthropoda; class Malacostraca; order Decapoda; family Penaeidae; genus Penaeus; species Penaeus vannamei. Next base: position 3,388,416 of record NC_091582.1, read on the forward strand.
GGCTGGCAATCATCGGGGGCGACAGGATGTTCTTCCCCCCCGCCCACCCCACCCCCCCTTCTCGAACTAACCTGCAGCGTTTCATCCTCAGAGCTCTCCCCCCACCCCACGCCCACCCTCCCAACCCACCAACCCTCCCAACCGCCCATAACCCCCCCCCCGCCGCAACCCAACCCAACCCTCCCAAACCCCCCCAAACCCCCCTCCCACCAACCCGCCCCACATCCCTCTTCTCCGCTGACCTGTGGCGTTGCGCATCCGTAGAGCTCTCCCACAACCCACCAACCCACCCCCACACCTAACCCACCAGCCCCACCCCCACCAACTTCCCACCCCCCACAACCCCCCACCCCCACCCCCCTCTTCTCGAACTGACCTACAGCGTTTCATCCTCAGGCTCTCCCCCACCCCACGCCCACCACCCACCCCTTCTCCAACTGACCTGTGGCGTTGCATCCGTAGAGCTCGACCCTCAGGCAGATGGGGCGGGAGGGTGCTGCCACCGGGATGAAGCGGACCTGGCTGGCGATCATCGGGGGCGACAGGATGTTCTTCCCCCCCGCCCACCCCACCCCCCCTTCTCGAACTAACCTGCAGCGTTTCATCCTCAGAGCTCTCCCCCCACCCCACGCCCACCCTCCCAACCCACCAACCCTCCTAACCGCCTACAACCCCCAACCCCACCAACCCACCCACCCTCCCCTCCCCCCAACCTCCCCCACCCCCGCCCCTCCCACCCCCCACTTCTCAGCGACCTGTGGCGTTGCATCCGTAGAGCTCGACCCTCAGGCAGATGGTGCGGGTGTGTGCTGCCACGGGATGAAGCGGTACAGCTGGCGATCATCGGGAAGCGACAGGATATTCTTCCCCCCCATCACCCCACCCCCTCCTCGAACTAACCTGCAGCGTTTCATCCTCAGAGCTCTCCCCCCACCCCACGCCCACCACCCACCCCTTCTCCAACTGACCTGTGGCGTTGCATCCGTAGAGCTCGACCCTCAGGCAGATGGTGCGGGTGTGTGCTGCCACCGGGATGAAGCGAACCTGGCTGGCAATCATCGGGGGCGACAGGATGTTCTTCCCCCCCGCCCACCCCACCCCCCCTTCTCGAACTAACCTGCAGCGTTTCATCCTCAGAGCTCTCCCCCCACCCCACGGCCACCCTCCCAACCCACCAACCCTCCTAACCGCCCACCAACCCCCCAACCCCACCAACCCACACCCACCCTCCCCTCCCCCCCAACCTCCCCACCCCCACGCCCCTCCCCACCCCCACTTCAACCCGGCCTGTGGCGTTAAATCAATAGACTCTCCCCCCACACCACAGCCCCACCCACCCCACGCCCCCACCCCCTCTTCTCCAACTGACTGTGGCGTTGCATCCGTAGAGCTCTCCCCACCCCTCCCCACCCCCAACCCCACCAACCAACCCCCACCAACCCCCAACCCCCACCCCCCTCTTCTCCAACTGACCTGTGGCGTTGCATCCGTAGAGCTCGACCCTCAGGCAGATGGTGCGGGTGTGTGCTGCCACCGGGATGAAGCGAACCTGGCTGGCGATCATCGGGGGCGACAAGATGTTCTTCTGCTCCAGGTAGGTGTTCACGTTGCCGGGGAGCGTCTGGAAGGAAGAAGGGAGGTGGATTAAGGATAGAGGGTAAAGAAGAAGGGAGGAGGGTTAGGGATAGAGGTTAAGGGTGAAAAGACAACGCGGGTGGACGGGGAGGGAGACGCGGAAGGGAAAAAAAGGGAAAATGGATAGATAGATAGACGGAGATAGAAAGAAAGAGAGACAGAGAGGGAATGAAAGAGACAAAAAGAACAAAGAAAGATACACACATAGGATGAGACAAATAGAGAAAAAAGGGAGGCATACATAGAAAGAGACAAAGAGAAAAAGAAAGTACAAGAGACAAAAACAAAAAATATACATAGAAAGGGCATGGAGAAAAAAAGACACACATAGAAAGAAACAAACAGAAAAGGAAAGATGCACATAGAGAAGAAAAAAAAAAAAAAAAGAAATACACATAGAAAGAGACAAACAGAGAAAGGGAGATACACATAGAAAGAAACAAATGACGAATAGAATGAGTGAAACAGACAACACCATCATCAAACAGACACTATGTGGAAAGAGAAGAGAGAATCGACGAGGAAGTGGTGCTGAAGAGTGTGAAGAGGAAGAGGAAGAACTTGGAAAATGCAAAATTTAAAAAAAGGATTAAATGACTCATCAAAATAAGAGTCGACAACCTAATTACTTATAATGTCATCCAAGAGCCTAAGAGAATTTGTGGAAATAGGAATATATATAAAAAGAATAATAAAAAATATGCGTAACTAGAAGATCATCGCCAAGAGAATCACCAGATATCACTAAATTAAAAACAAATCCCTTTCATATGAATTATCAAACTTATTCCTTTTCTTGTTGTTCTTTTTTATTGTTATTGTTGTTGTCGTTGTTAGCATCATTAACATCATTAAGTATCCTCATCATTAACATCATTAAGTATCCTCATCATTAACATCATTAAGTATCCTCATCATTAACATCATTAAGCATCCTCATCATTAACATCATTAAGCATCCTCATCATTAACATCATTAAGTATCCTCATCATTAACATCATTAAGCATCCTCATCATTAACATCATTAAGTATCCTCATCATTAACATCATTAAGTATCCTCATCATTAACATCATTAAGTATCCTCATCATTAACATCATTAAGCATCCTCATCATTAACATCATTAAGCATCCTCATCATTAACATCATTAAGCATCCTCATCATTAACATCATTAAGCATCCTCATCATTATCATCATTAAGTATCCTCATCATTATCATCATTAACATAAGTATCCTCATCATTATCATCATTAAGTATCCTCATCATTAACATCATTGTCCTCATCATTAACATCATTATCCTCATCATTAACATCATTGTCCTCATCATTAACATCATTATCCTCATCATTAACATCATTAACATAAGTATCCTCATCATCATCATCATACCTTTCCCACTCTCTCTGCTCTCTCCCTGGTGAACCAAGAAATATAAGAAACGCACATATAAAAAAAAAAAATAAAATAATAATAATAAATAAATAAATAATAATAATAATAAATAAATAGATAAAATAAATAAAAATCTTTTACCCAAAGTCTTACGCAACCTTCCACAAAGCAAGAACCTTGATGTATTAAAATCATTTAGCGGGAGACACGAGTTAAAATTCCATTGCATAATACAGTGCTTTATCATGAGCCCGAAGACCACAAAATCAGGGGTAAAATGTGTGCAGGTTAATGGGTATAAAGGAGAGAGAAAGACAGGGAGAGAGGGAGGGAAAGGATGTGGCGAGAAGGAAGAAGAATATAGAAAGAGGAAGGGAAGTTATATAGTGGGAAACAGAAGGGAAGAGAGAAAGGGGGGGATAGGTAGGTAGGTAGAGAGAGAGAGAGAGAGAGAGAGAGAGAGAGAGAGAGAGAGAGAGAGAGAGAGAGAGAGAGAGAGAGAGAAGAGAGAAAGAAAGAGAGAGAGAGAGAGAAAAAGAGAGAGAGAAAGACAGACAGACAGACAGACAGAGACATAGAAGGAGGGACAAAAAGAGGGGAAGGAGATGGATGAGAAAGACATAAAAGTGAAATTCTTCCTTCACGTCTTGTCATTTCGAGACAAAAACAGAAAATACAAATCGCCATTTTGCAAAACACAATATGAACCAAAAGTTTTAAAATCTGCAACAAAGCGAAATCCACGTGTCTTAAATTTGCAAAAACGTTGTGCATAATGCGAGAAGTTGCAACAGTGCACGAACAAAGGACAGCATAAATCTGTTATAAACTCACTCGAAATAGGACAGAAATTAAGAATTATACTATATCTGATAAAAAAAAAAGGATTATACTATATCTAATAAAAAAAAATAAAAAACTATATTTATAGGTTATGATTCCTATAATTTTGATCATCATTAATACTTTTATGACCTTCATCATCATCCTTTTTATTACCATCATTATCATTAACAACATTAATAACAATACTAATAGTAATTATGGCAGATCCATAATAGTTGAAAATCCTACAACTAATCTCCTTTTTCTGTCTGTCTAGTTCTCTCTCTCTCTCTCTCTCTCTCTCTCTCTCTCTCTCTCTCTCTCTCTCTCTCTCTCTCTCTCTCTCTCTCTCTCTCTCTCTCTCTCTCTCTCTCTCTGCCTCTCTTTATCCCACTCTCTTTCATTCTATCACTCACTCTCCCTCTCTCTCTCTCTTTCCTTCTCTCTCCCTTTCCTTCTCTCTCTCTCTCTCTCTCTCTCTCTCTCTCTCTCTCTCTCTCTCTCTCTCTCTCTCTCTCTCTCTCTCTCTCTCTCTCTCTCTCTCTCTCACTACCTATCTATCTGTTTATCTATCTATCTATCTGTCTATCTTTCTGTCTGTCTATCTATCTATCTGTCTGTACCTCTTCCCCAACCCGCCCTCCCTCCCTCCCTTCCCAGCCTCTCCCCTCCCTTCCCCCTCTACCCCCTCCCACCCAC
>NC_091582.1:3415475-3422975 GCF_042767895.1 Penaeus vannamei
CAGTTATGTCAAATGAGTGTGTCAATTTGCATAAAGATATTCATATGAGCGTTGTAAGTCCCGTCTTTAAGCGCTGAGTCTGTGCAGGGGAGTCTCTCCCTGTCTCTCTCTCTCTATCTTTATATCTATCTAATCCCCCCCCCCCCTCCGTCTTTCTCTCGCTATCTCTCTCTGTCTATCTAACCCCCCCCCTCTCTCTCTCTATCTGTCTAACCCCCCCCTCTCTCTTTCTTTCTCCCTTTCTCTCTCTCTCTTTCTCTCTCTCTCTCTCTTCCTCCTCCTCTCCCTCCGTCCTTCGATCCATCTTTCTCATCCAACTCCCTAGGCAAGCTCCCCATCCATCTATACGCTCGCCTCTCCATCTGCCTCTCTCACTCCTCCTTTCCTCAGCCCCCCCCCCCCAGCACTCCCCCCTCCATAGCTTCGAGAGCCACCTGGCTTTGTGGTGCCACCGGAGGGACTTCCGCGGCCCTTTGAGGTGCCAGCGCTGAGCCACACATATGGCACTGCATATGGAGGCTTTTCGTTTTGGGGGATAACCTGTCTGGCACTGAGAATACGAAGAGAAAGAGAGAGAGAGAGAAAGAGAGAGAGGGGGAGGGCAGAGAGAGAGAGAGAGAGAGAAAGAGAGGGGGGGGAGAGAGAGAGAGAGAGAGAGAGAGAGAGAGAGAGAGAGAGAGAGAGAGAGAGAGAGAGAGAGAGAGAGAGAGAGAGAGAGAGAGAGAGAGAGAGAGAGATTGAGAGAGAGAAAGAGATAGAGAGAGAGAGAAAGAAAGAGAGAGGGAGAGGGGAGGACAGAGAGAAAAGAGAGAAAGAGACAGAGAGAGAGAGGGAAGGTGGGGGAAGAGCGAGAAACAGAAACAGAGACGGACCAAGAGAGAGAGGGAGAGAGCGAAAGAAAGACAGAGACACACAGAAAGGAAGACAGACAGACAGAGAGAGAGAGTGAGTGAGAGAGAGAGAAGAGAGCGAAAGAGAGACAGACAGACAGACACAGACAGGGAGAGAGAGCGTCACTGCAGCATACATAATCCTGATCAGGCGCTGAGGCTGCGCTGCTTTTCTCGCTCAGATGATTCATTTGAGTGAGTGTGCTAATGATGGCCGTGTGTGCGTTTGCGTGTGCGTATGTGTGTGTCTGCGTAGGTTTGCGTGTGCGTGTGTATATGAAGTACACGCCACAGTGTGCAAACAGCAGGGTGCTTAAAACCACAAAGCCCGAACAAAGCCCGGAACACCATCAAGCCCAAGCCGAAATGAGGCTGATCACCATAGCAACGCCACCATACCCTCGCCGATGCGGATTCGAGTGACACACAGGGAGCATTAAGGTCACGCTGATTGCTGCTCAGGGGCTGGGGGCGAAGGGAGGGGGAGGAGGGAGGATGGAGGAGGGAGGGGAACGAAGGGAAGGAGGGGGTGTAGGGAAGGAGAGAGGGGCGAAGGGAGGGGGTGTAGGGAAGGAGAGGGGGGGAGGGAAGGGGAGAGGGGCGAGGGGAGAGGGAGGGGGGCGAAGGGAGGTGGAGGAGGGAAGGGGAGGGGGCCGAAGGGAAGGAGGGGGAGGGAGGAGGAGGGAGGGGAACGAAGGGAAGGAGCGAAGGGTGTAGGGAAGGAGAGGGGGGCGAAAGGAGGGGAGAGGGGCGAGGGGAGAGGGAGGGGGGGCGAAGGAGAGGTGGAGGTGTGGTGAAGGGAGGAAGAGGGGGGAGGGAAGGGGAGGGGGCCTATGGGAGGAAGAGGGGGGTGGAGGGAAGGAGAGGGGGGTCGAAGAGAGGGGGAGGGGGCGGAGGAAGGGGGAGGGGAGGTGGGCGGAGGGAGGGGGAGGGGAGAGGGGCGAAGGGAGGGGGAGGGAACGAAGGGAAGAAGAGGGGGCGGAGGGAAGGGGGGGCGAAGGGAGGGGGAGGGAAGAGGGGCGAAGGGAGGGGGAGGGAAGAGGGGCGAAGGGAGGGGGAGAGGGGCGAAGGGAAGGGAGAGGGGCGAGGGGAGAGGGAGGGGGGCGAAGGGAGGGGGAGGGAACCGAAAGGAAGCGAGAAAAGTGTGGATGAAGGGCGAAGGGGTCGTTGGCGAAATTAGGGAGTCTATAGTGAAGGGAGGGCGTTGGAGGCAAAGAAAGGGAGGCGGTAGCCACAGAAGGGGGTCTGTGGCAATAGCTTCTGTCGGAGGCGAGAGGCAGGGGGTCTTTGCCGAGGCGCGGAGACAGGCGACGAAGGGGTAAAAGGCAGGGGGTCTTTGCCGAGGCGCGGAGACAGCCGACGAAGGGGTAAAAGGCAGGGGGTCTTTGCCGAGGCGCAGAGACAGGCGACGAAGGGGTAAGGGGCAGGGGGTCTTTGCCGAGGCGCGGAGACAGCCGACGAAGGGGTAAAAGGCGAGGGCGCGTCGCAGAAGACACGGCGTACATCCCCCCCGCCCCGAGACCTATTTCGGGCGGCCGAGTGTCTCCCCGGGCGCCCCTAAAAGACGTATTTAGGCAACGGAGATGACGGTCGCAGGCGTGCTTTAGCGACGTTTCTTACGGCTCTGCGCATCGCTGGAGACGCATTTCGACGCGAGAGAAGACGTACTCGGGACCGATAACGGAGGTGTGTTTAGGTCGCATTAACGTATTAAGCGCTCGGGGTTAATCTGTATTGAGGGGGGAAGGAGGGTGTAGGGGGAGAGGGAGGGTGAAATAAAGGGGAGAAGGAGAGAAAGGGTAGGGTGGGGGGGGGGGAGGGATGGGAGAGAAAGGGTGGGAGGGAAGGAGAGAAGGGGAAGGAGGGATGGAGAGAAAGGGTGGGAGGGATGGAGAGAAAGGGTGAGAGGGAAGGAGAGAAAGGGTGGGAGGGAAGGAGAGAAAGAGTGGGAGGGGAGGGGAGAAAGTGAGGGAGGGAAGGAGAGAAAGGGTGGAAGGGAAGGAGAGAAGGGGTGGAAAGGAAAGGGTGGGAGGGAAGGAGAGAAAGGTTGGGAGGGGAGGAGAGCAAGGGTGGGAGGGAAGGAGAGAAAGAGTGGGAAGAGGGAGAGAAAGGGTGGGAGAGAAGAAGAGAAGGGGTGGGAGGGAAAGAGAGAAAGAGTGGGAGAGAAGGAGAGAAAGGGTAGGAGGGTAGGAGAGAAGGGTTGGGAGGGCAGGAGAGAAGGGTGGAAAGGAAAGGGTGGGAGGGAAGGAGAGAAAAGGTGGAAGGGGAGGAGAGAAAGTGTAGAAGGGAAGGAGAGAAAGAGTGGGAGAGAAGGGAGAAAAAGGGTGGAAGGGAAGGAGAGAAAGGGTGGGGGGGAAGGACAGAAAGAGTGGGAGGGAAGGAGAGAGGGGAAAAACGAGGGATAAAGGAGGGAAGAAGAGAAAGGTTGGGAGGGAATGAGAGATGGATAAAGCAAGCAGGAGAGAGAGGGGGAGGAGGGGGAAAGAAGAGGAGGCAGGAGGAGGGATGACGGGAGGATGGAAGGAAAGAAGAGAAGGGATGGGACAAGGAGAAAGGAGAAAGTGCAAGAAAGAGAGAAGTGAAAGAGGGAAAGGAGAGAGAGAACAAACAACAGAGAGAGGGAGAGAGAGACAGAGTGAGAGAAATAGAGAGAGACAGAGTGAGAGAAATAGAGAGAGACAGAGAGAGATAGAGAGAGAGAGAGAAAAAGAGAGGAGAGTCGGAGAGAGAGATAGAGAGAGAGAGGAGAGTCAGAGAGAGAGAAAGAGAGAGGAGAGTCAGAGAGAGAGAAAGAGTCAGAAAGAGAGAGACAGACAGACAGAATAAAAAGGGAATAAAAAGTGAATAAAAAAGAAAAAAACAAGAAAAAAGAAAAAAAAAACTGGATCCATATTCACAATTCTTGCCCAAACGCCTTTGGCACTCGTTGGCACTGTATCCTCTGGGTGCCAGCTCCGGCGATACACAAAATCCACGGTGTCAGCGATATGCGTCCCTGTCGGCAGCCGTGACTGTCAGCTCTCCTGACGTTTTATCTGCGCCACACATGCATTTCTCTCGCGGGTCGTTTTCGCTCTGTTTCGGTTGTTTTCCCGTTTCCCGTTTTCTCGTTTTACTTTTTTCCCGTTTTCTCGTTTTATTTTTTCCGTTTTTTCTCGTTTTACTTTTTTCCGATTTTTAGTTATACTTTTTTCCCGTTTTACTTCTTTCTCGTTTTCTCGTTTTACTTTTCCCCCCTTTTTCTCGTTTTACTTTTTTCCGTTTCCTCGTTTTACATTTTCCTTTTTCTCTCTTTTCCTAAAGCTGCTGACGTCGGAGAGGGGATTGGGCGAAGGCTAGAGATGATAAATCCAGGAAAATAAATATGAAGTTGGTGGGAAAGAAAATGAATAAAAAATCCGTAACAAAAAGTGAGAAGACAATGGTTTTGGTGTAAGAGGAAATTAATGGATTGGTTCAGATGAAAAAAATGATGAGTTTTGTGTTATATATACATACATACATACATATATATAATATATATATATATATATATATATATATATATATATATATATATATATATATATATATATATATATATATACATATATATATATATATATATATATATATATATATATATATATATATATATATATATATATATATATATATATATATATATACATACATATATATATACATATATATATATATATATATATATATATATATATATATATATATATATATATATATATATATATATATATATATATATACATACATACATACATATATATATATATATATATATATATATATATATATATATATATATATATATATATATATAAAAGCTAAGTTGAATATGAGGCGAAATAATAAAGGTGTGAAAGGAAAAGGAAAGGAAAGTGTGAAAGGAAAGACTGATAAAGCTTTGACAGAGAAAAACGCTCGATAAAGAACAAAATCATTAGATAGATAGATGAATCACCAAATGTATACGCAACAAGATTGATTATCAGAAAAAACAAAACATTTACAACTTGAAATAAATAGATTGATGAAAATGATGAAAAGGCTAAAAGAGAGAGAGATGTAATAAGAAAAAGGAAACGAATAATGCGCAAACAAACAAACAAAAAAAATGATATTGTGATGAAATAATAAGAACAAACTTGGGATTACATTTGTTATATAAATCAAGAGATTAATGAATAATTGTTTTTTCTACTTTATTCATCATCCTCGCCATATCAATCTTGTTCACGATATCTCTCGTTACACGTCACTATCGCATCCCTATCGCTGTTCTAATACGAACCAAATAACGTTAATAAAACTCATATTACATATTAATAAAAAAAACGAAAAAAAAACGAAAAAACCCGCTCCATATACATCATGATTTGAATCGCAGCCTCGGAGCCCCCATATCATTTTCACAATTAAATTACAGATCATCCAGATCATCTCATGTTGCGCCAGTAATCTCCTTTTCAACATATCGCATTTGCAATCTGGGGAAGCCTCCACCGTTAACAATTACAGCAAATGTATCTAATGTTTGTCCCGGGATTGCATAATCTTTTCAAAAGCTTCGGCGTTTAATGCCCTTTGCCAATTTCACTGAATAAACTCGGGCGCATGTAAACAGACCTCGCTGAGACTGGCTTTAATAAGGCATGCTGGCTTATCTGTGATAGCGCTCCGGGGTGGGTGGGGGGGAGGGGGTAGGGGGGTCTTTGGGCTTGGGCGTGGGGGGGGGTGAGGGGTGAGGGGGGTCTTTGGGATTGGGGTGTGGTGGAGGGGGGAGAGGGGGATGTTTGGGTTGGGGTGGGGGGTGAGGGGGGTCTTTGGGTTGGGGTGGAGGGGGAGGGGGGTCTTTGGGTTGGGGTGGGGGGGTGAGGGGGGGTCTTTGGGTTGGGGCGTGGTGGGGAGGGAGGGGGTCTTTGAGTTGGGGCGTGGGGGAGGGGGTCTTTGGGTTAGGGAGGGGGGGGGGTCTTTGGGTTGGGGCAGGGGGGTAGGGGTCTTTGGGTTGGGGCGGGGGGGAGGGGGTCTTTGGGTTGGGACGGGGGGGAGGGGGTCTTTGGGCTGGGGCTTTGGGGAGGGGGGGTCTTTGGGTTGGGGCGTGGTGTGGGGGGGGTCTTTGGGTTGGGGCGTGGTGTGGGGGGGGTCTTTGGGCTGAGGCGGAGGGGGAGGGGGTCTTTGGGCTGTGGCAGGTGGTTTCTTGTGGTGTTGTACTGTTGTGTACGGTGTGTTGTTATTATATACAGTGCTTCATTAGTGTATACTGTATTTCATTATTTTCTATGTTTTGATATCATACATCGCGTTTAGTTAATATGTGCGGTATCTCTCATGAATCTGCAAGGTGTTTCATGATTACATGTATATCTGAGTTTCATTATCATATACGACAGGGTGTGTTTTTGGTGAGTTGTGTATTCTCTTCTTAGCCTGTATCCGTGTCCGAGGCGACCACCATTTCTCCCACTTCCCTTTCCTTAAATCGAACCCAAACATTCCAACACGACTCCCCGACCCACTCAAAAAGCCTCGAAAGCCCGCCCTCGCTGCAAAACCTCTCCCAGCGCTGCTTTCGCCCCCTCGCTCCGTCGTTCTCCTCACTATAAAACTCATTTGGCGAATGAGGTGTGAGGGAAACCAGTGTATCAGCCTTATCGCTCGCTTATCTTTCCCTTTAGCGTGTTATCGCCTCGCGGCTGCCTGCAGGACATGTTATCTCGGGGCCCAAGCGACCGGCTCCTATTTGCTTACCTGCAGCCATGCTCTTGGATGTCGGGCCGCGCTTACGTGTGTGTGTGTGTGTGTATTTGCTTGTCCTCGCCCTCGCATGCGGTGATACACGCGCAAAAGTGGATGCAGTCATGGATACGCTCACATGTTACGGACATGTACATATACATAGACACAGACACACACACACACAGACGCACGTGGACACACGCACGTGGACACACGCACGAGCACATATGCACACACGCACCCGAGCACATACACAAACATTAGCGCATACAAAGGCATATGCAATCATACTCTCATGCAAACACAGTCACATACACTCAGGCGCACAGACATGCATAAAGCAGAGCGTATGTATAAGATTAAGCAGGTTTACACGTATATATGCATGTATGCACAGCGGTGAATAGAACCCGTTCACAGAAACACTAAATCATTCCCTTAGATCGCAGTAGAGCTCACAATAGCTTTCATTAAACATGCATTTCCATCCTTGCTGTGTAACCCCCTTCCCTCTCCCATCTCCCCTCTACCCCCTCCCCTCCCACCCGCCCTCCTCTCCTTCCCTCCCTCTCCCAACGTCCAAGCAAAACCAGGAGAGTAAATGTAAGCATTGTCATGATGACGATGGGAGGAAGCAGAGGACAATAAAGGGAGGGAAGGAGAGGGAGGGAGAAGGAGACAGACAGAGAGAAGAGAGAGAGCAAGCGAGCGAGCGAGAGCGAGAGAGAGAGAGAGAGAGCGAGAGAGAGAGAGAGAGAGAACGAAACAGAGAGAAATTGAGAGAGAGAGAGAACGAAACACACACACACACACACACAGAGAACGAAACAGAGAGAAAGAGAGAAAGAGAGAGAGA
>NC_091582.1:3432975-3440475 GCF_042767895.1 Penaeus vannamei
AAGGAGAGGCAGAAAAAACGAAAAATTAGAAAAGAAGAAGAAGAAGAAGAAGAAGAAGAAGAAAGGAATGAAGAGATAGGAATGCAGAGACAAGACTGAAATCACGGAAAATTAGAAAAGAAAAGAAGAAAAAGAAGAAGAAAGGAATGAAGAGACAAGACTGAAATCACGGAATTATTGAGCCTAAATCTCTCTTTTTCGTCTTCCTATTTCTCCTAAATGTCTCCTTCGTCATCTTATATATATATATTCTTTCGCCTTTCTTAATCGTCCTCTTCTGCTCCTTCCCTTTTTATCTCATCTACCCCTTCCCTTCCCTTCTCCACCTCACCTCTAGCTATCCCGCTTTTGTCAAAATGAAAAGAAGAAGAAGAAGAAGAAGAAAGGAATGAAGAGACAAGACTGAAATTATTCACGGAAAATTAGAAAAGAAGAAGAAGAAGAAGAAGAAGAAAGGAATGAAGAGACAAGACTGAAATCACGGAAAATTAGAAAAGAAAAGAAGAAGAAGAAGAAGAAAAGGAATTTCGAAGAGACAAGACTGGAATCACGAAAAATTAGAAAAGAAAAAGAAGAAGAAGAAGAAGAAGAAAGGAATGAAGAGACAAGACTGAAATCACGAAAATTAGAAAAGAAAAGAAGAAGAAGAAGAAGAAAGGAATGAAGAGACAAGACTGAAATCACGAAAAATTAGAAAAGAAAAGAAGAAGAAGAAGAAGAAGAAAGGAATGAAGAGACAAGACTGAAATCACGGAAAATTAGAAAAGAAAAGAAGAAGAAGAAGAAGAAAGGAATGAAGAGACAAGACTGAAATCACGGAAAATTAGAAAAGAAAAGAAGAAGAAGAAGAAAGGAATGAAGAGACAAGACTGAAATCACGGAAAATTAGAAAAGAAAAGAAGAAGAAGAAGAAGAAAGGAATGAAGAGACAAGACTGAAATCACGAAAAATTAGAAAAGAAAAGAAGAAGAAGAGGAAGAAAGGAATGAAGAGACAAGACTGGAATCACGGAAAATTAGAAAAGAAAAGAAGAAGAAGAAGAAGAAGAAGAAGAAAGGAATGAAGAGACAAGACTGAAATCACGGAAAATTAGAAAAGAAAAGAAGAAGAAGAAGAAGAGGAAGAAGAAGAAAGGAATGAAGAGACAAGACTGAATCACGAAAATTAGAAAAGAAAAGAAGAAGAAGAAGAAAGGAATGAAGAGACAAGGACTGAAATCACGAAAAAATTAGAAAAGAAAAGAAGAAGAAAAAGAAAAGAATGAAGAGACAAGCCTGGAAACACGAAAAATTAGAAAAGAAAAGAAGAAGAAGAAAGGAATGAAGAGACAAGACTGAAATCACGAAAAAATAGAAAAGAAAAGAAGAGGAAGAAGAAGAAGAAGAAGAAAGGAATGAAGAGACAAGACTGAAATCACGAAAAATTAGAAAAGAAAAGAAGAAGAAGAAGAATAAGAAAGGAATGAAGAGACAAGACTGAAATCACGGAAAATTAGAAAAGAAAAGAAGAAGAAGAAGAAGAAGAAAGGAATGAAGAGACAAGACTGAAATCACGGAAAATTAGAAAAGAAAAGAAGAAGAAGGAGAAGAAGAAGAAAGGAATGAAGTGACAAGACAGAAAAAACGAAAAATTAGAAAAGAAAAGAAGAAGAAGAAGAAGAAGAAAGGAATGAAGAGAAAAGACTGTGTATTTTAGACAAACGTTTTTAACGTTTGTCTAAAATACACAGAATGGCGTAGGAATTGAGAGACAAAGAGAAGAAAAGGAAGAAGAAGAAGAGGATGATGAAGAAGAAGAAAGGGAAGAAGAAGAAAGGGAAAAAGAAGAAGAAGAGAGGGAAAAGGAAGAAGAAACAAGGAACATGACAAAGAAAGAAAGAGGCAAAGAGCGAGATCCAACACATTTCCTTCCCTTGAAGACTTTCACAAGAATTTCCTGTCAGTTCTCTTCTGTTTGTTTGTTTACTTTTAGTCTTTCCTTTCTTTCTTTCTTTTCTTTCTTCTTCTTAGCGCCTTACATCATGAAAATATCGCATGTACGCTTAGGTTATCTTCTAACTTAAACAAAATGATAATAAAAAATAAATAAATAAAAATAAACATATACATACACACACACACACACACACACACACACACACACACACACACACACACACACACACACACACACACACACACACACACACACACACAAATATATATATATATATATATATATATATATATATATATATATATATATATATATATATATATATATATATATATATATATATATATATATGTATACATACATATATCAAAAAGAAATTCTCAATTCTATCGACAATTAAACGATCGACAGACTCTCTCTCTTTGCAGCGTTGCATTCGTTGCAAGGAAAGTGCATATCAAATTGCATTCTCTGGTCATTGGTTCTTTTAAGTGCGGTTGAGTGTGTGCGTTTTGTGGCGCCGTTTCTGTCCATGTTTTTGTTGCGGTTGTTGTCTTTGTTGTTATTTATTGTTGTATTTGTTTTTTGTTGATGGGTATTTATAGAGAGAGACTGCGTTTTCTGGTTTGTTGGTTTGTGTTTGTGATATATATATATATATATTTTTTGTATGTCTGGTTATCTGTCATTCTTTTCGTATAATTCGTTATCATTTCATCTAACTCCTTTGAATTATCGCACTGTTTCGCTCGTCTCCTTTACCGTTTCTCTTCATTTCTAAAATGAGGATAATAGTATCATAAAATAACAATGATTATTATTACATAAAGCGAAAATTATTATTATGCAAGTAATGGTGATAACGATAGCAATGATAACAACAACAATGATTACGGTAATAACAATAATGATAACAACAGTAGTAACGAAAATATATGAAAAAACAAAACAAAAACAACAGCAACAATGATGATAGTGAAAGAATAATGCACTGGCCGCATTAATATCATGAATTCAATTTAATAATGATAGTGACAATGGTCATAACGATAATCATAATGACAATAACGACAATGGTAGTGGCAATAATGGCAACGAAACAGAACTAATGCTGATATTAGTCATAATATTCATACTTGAACACTTTCTCGAAGCTCGACAAGGTCACGTACATAAATCTACGGACAATTAAACCAGCATTTAACTATCTCACTTCTATTGTCAAAACGAGCGGCAAGGAAATCGTAGCTGATCTAACGTTTCTCAAATGTCAAAGAGACGCACCTGGATGTTATTTCACACAAAAAAAAAAAACATGTATATAAGTAATAAGTGCGAGATAAGTGCGAGATAAGTGCTGCGACCGCGGAAATCAGGCTTGGGTGCACCTGGATGTTATTTCACACACAAAAAAAACATGTATATAAGTAATAAGTGCGAGATAAGTGCGAGATAAGTGCTGCGACCGCGGAAATCAGGTTTGGGTGCTCCTGGATGTTATTTCACACACAAAAAAAAACATGTATATAAGTAATAAGTGCGAGATAAGTGCGAGACAATGTTGCGACCGCGGAAATCAGGTTTGGGTGCACCTGGATGTTATTTCACACACACAAAAAAAAACATGTATATAAGTAATAAGTGCGAGATAAGTGCGAGATAAGTGCTGCGACCGCGGAAATCAGGCTTGGGTGCACCTGGATGTTATTTCACAAAAAAAAAAAAAAAACGTATATAAGTAATCAGTGCGAGATAAGTGCGAGATAAGTGCTGCGACCGCGGAAATCAGGCTTGGGTGCAAGTCGACGCAACAGAAAAAGGTGAAAAATGTTGCACAGTTTAGGTCACATCCGAAAATGTTGCACCGGGGATCTGAAAGCTTCCTGTCATGCAGCCTTTTTGAAAAAAAAATACAGAGATCCTTGCGGTTATTTTATCTGTTAACTATTAGAAGTGACGTAATTGTATTATATTAAAAAAAATTGTGACATATTATTATAATATTCTGTGACGTCCCTGCATCAGATGTACCCAAGTTAGACCGTGTCTGTGTACTTAGCCAGAAAAATTACCATCGGACTAGACTCAACTACATAAGCATATATCTTTTCTTTCATTTATTACAATCTTCTTCGCCTTTCCTTTATTCAATTCCTCAAAATACCATATAAATAGTAACCCAAAACACCATATAAAAAGTAACCCAAAATACCATATAAAAAGTAACCCAAAATACCATATAAAAAGTAACCCAAAACACCATATAAAAAGTAACCCAAAACACCATATAAAAAGTAACCCAAAACACCATATAAAAAGTAACACAAAACACCATATAAAAAGTGACCGAAAACACCATATAAAAAAGTAACCCAAAAATACCATATAAAAAGTAACCCAAAACACCATATAAAAAGTAACACAAAATACCATATAGAAAGTAACCCAAAATACCATATAAAAAGTAACCCAAAATACCATATAAAAAGTAACCCAAAATACCATATAAAAAGTAACCCAAAATACCATATAAAGAGTAACCCAAAATACCATATAAAAAGTAACCCAAAACACCCTATAAAAAGTAACCCAAAATACCATATAAAAAGTAACCCAAAACACCATACAAAAAGTAACCCAAAACACCATATAAAAAGCAACCCAAAATACCATATAAAAAGAAACCCAAAATACCATATAAAAAGTAACCCAAAATACCATATAAAAAGTAACCCAAAATACCATATAAAAAGTAACCCAAAACACCATATAAAAAGTAACCCAAAACACCATATAAAAAGCAGCTCAAAAAACCATATAAAAAGTAACCCAAAACAGCATATAAAAAGTAACGCAAAATACCATATAAAAAGTAACCAAAAACACCATATAAAAAGTAACCCAAAATACCATATAAAAAGTAACCCAAAACACCATATAAAAAGCAACCCAAAATGCCATATAAAAAGTAACCCAAAACACCATATAAAAAGTAACCCAAAACACCATATAAAAAGTAACCCAAAACACCATATAAAAAGTAACCCAAAATACCATATAAAAAGTAACCCAAAATACCATATAAAAAGCAACCCAAAATACCATATAAAAAGTAACCCAAAACACCATATAAAAAGTAACCCAAAATACCATATAAAAAGTAACCCAAAACACCATATAAAAAGTAACCCAAAATGCCATATAAAAAGTAACCCAAAATACCATATAAAAAGTAACCCAAAATACCATATAAAAAGCAACCCAAAATACCATATAAAAAGTAACCCAAAACACCATATAAAAAGTAACCCAAAACACCATATAAAAAGTAACCCAAAACACCATATAAAAAGTAACCCAAAATACCATATAAAAAGTAACCCAAATACCATATAAAAAGCAACCCAAAATACCATATAAAAAGTAACCCAAAACACCATATAAAAAGCAACCCAAAATGCCATATAAAAAGTAACCCAAAACACCATATAAAAAGTAACCCAAAACACCATATAAAAAGTAACCCAAAACACCATATAAAAAGTAACCCAAAATACCATATAAAAAGTAACCCAAAATACCATATAAAAAGTAACCCAAAATACCATATAAAAAGTAACCCAAAACACCATA
Organism: Penaeus vannamei; assembly: GCF_042767895.1. NCBI lineage: Eukaryota > Metazoa > Arthropoda > Malacostraca > Decapoda > Penaeidae > Penaeus > Penaeus vannamei. The sequence goes on from NC_091582.1 coordinate 3,438,544, forward strand.
TAAAAAGCAACCCAAAATGCCATATAAAAAGTAACCCAACACACCATATAAAAAGTAACCCAAAACACCATATAAAAAGTAACCCAAAACACCATATAAAAAGTAACCCAAAATACCATATAAAAAGTAACCCAAAATACCATATAAAAAGTAACCCAAAACACCATATAAAAAGTACCCCAAAATACCATATAAAAAGTAACCCAAAATACCATATAAAAAGTAACCCAAAAATACCATATAAAAAGTAACCCAAAATACCATATAAAAAGTAACCCAAAACACCCTATAAAAAGTAACCCAAAACACCATATAAAAAGTAACCCAAAATACCATAAAAAAGTAACCCAAAACACCATATAAAAAGTAACCCAAAATACATATAAAAAGTAACCCAAAATACCATATAAAAAGTAACCAAAATACCATATAAAAAGTAACCCAAAATACCATATAAAAAGTAACCCAAAATACCATATAAAAAGTAACCCAAAATACCATATAAAAAGTAACCAAAATACCATTAAAAAAAGTAACCCAAAACACCCTATAAAAGTAACCCAAACACCATATAAAAAGTAACCCAAAACACCATATAAAAAGTAACCCAAAATACCATATAAAAAGTAAACCCAAAACACCATATAAAAAGTAACCCAAAAACATATAAAAAGTACCCCAAAATACCATATAAAAAGTAACCCAAAATACCATATAAAAGTAACCCAAAATACCATATAAAAAGTAACCCAAAATACCATATAAAAAGTAACCCAAAACACCATATAAAAAGTAACCCAAAACACCATATAAAAAGTAACCCAAAATACCATATAAAAAGTAACCCAAATACCATATAAAAAGTAACCCAAAATACCATATAAAAAGTAACCCAAAACACCATATAAAAAGTAACCCAAAACACCATATAAAAAGTAACCCAAAATACCATACAAAAAGTAACCCAAAACACCATATAAAAGTAACCCAAAACACCATATAAAAAGTAACCCAAAATACCATATAAAAAGTAACCCAAAATACCATATAAAAGTAACCCAAAATACCATATAAAAAGTAACCCAAAACACCATATAAATAGTAACCCAAACCACCATATAAAAAGTAACCCAAAATACCATATAAAAAGTAACCCAAAATACCATATAAAAAGTAACCCAAAATACCATATAAAAAGTAACCCAAAACACCATATAAAAAGTAACCCAAAACACCATATAAAAAGTAAGCCAAAATACCATACAAAAAGCAAGCCAAAACACCATATAAAAAGTAACCAAAACACCATATAAAAAGTACCCCAAAATACCATATAAAAAGTAACCCAAATACCATATAAAAGTAACCCAAAATACCATATAAAAAGTAACCCAAAATACCATATAAAAAGCAGCCCAAAACAACATATAAAAAGTAACCCAAAACACCATATAAAAAGTAACCCAAAATACCATATAAAAAGTAACCCAAAATACCATATAAAAAGTAACCCAAAATACCATATAAAAAGCAGCCCAAAACACCATATAAAAAGTAACCCAAAACACCATATAAAAAGTAACCCAAAATACCATACAAAAAGTAACCCAAAACACCATATAAAAAGTAAACCAAAACACCATATAAAAAGTAAGACAAAATACCATATAAAAAGTAACCCAAAATAGCATATAAAAAGTAACCGAAAATACCATATAAAAAGTAACCCAAAACACCATATAAAAAGTAACCCAAAACACCATATAAAAGTAACCCAAAATACCATATAAAAAGTAACCCAATATACCATATAAAAAGTAACCCAAAATACCATATAAAAAGTAACCCAAAACACCATATAAAAAGTAACCCAAAACACCATATAAAAAGTAACCCAAAATACCATACAAAAAGTAACCCAAAATATCATAT
>NC_091582.1:3450475-3452975 GCF_042767895.1 Penaeus vannamei
ATGTCTCCTTCTGGTTACAAATAATCGGTTTTTAATCCTTCTCTTCTCTTTTGCTTTTGGTGTTCTTCTGTTTGTTTATCTCTGTTTTAAATCTGATTTATACTTTCAAGTAAGATTTCTTTATTTTCGATACAAATGCTGTTGTTTTTTATTATCATTTCCTTACTTTCACTTGCTTTCCATCCGTTAATTTGATCCCTCCGCCTATTCTTCTTTCTTTTTTTGTAATAAAGGAAAGGATATAAATAGAGACACAGGAGAGAATCAACCACTTATTTGATCTCAATCAAGGGTCGACATCCGCGTAACAACAATACAGGGAGAAGATTCTTTTGGAAAGGGATATACTTCTTGCTCAAGGACGGAAATTTTAGTTGCGTCCGTGATCTCCCATTTCTCTCGACCTCATTCTTTCTTTCTCTTTCTCCCTCTCTCTCGTTCTTTCTTTCTTTCTTTCTCTCTCTCTTTCTTTCTCTCTTTTTTTCTTTCTTTCTTTCTCTCTCTTTCCCTCTATCTCTCTCTCTCTCTCTCTCGCTCTCTCTCTCTCTGTCTCTCTCTCTCTCTCTCTCTCTCTCTCTCTCTCTCTCTCTCTCTCTCTCTCTCTCTCTCTCTCTCTCTCTCTCTCTCTCTCTCTCTCTCTCTCTCTCTCTCTCTCTCTCTCTCTCTCTCTCTCTCCCTCTTTTTCTCTCTCTCTCTCTCTCTCTCTCTCTCTCTCTCTCTCTCTCTCTCCCCCTCCTCTCTCTCCCTTTATTTTTATCTCCCCTCTCTCTCTCTCTCTCTCTCTCTCTCTCTCTCTCTCTCTCTCTCTCTTCCACTCTCTCTCTCTCCGTCTTTCTTTCACTCCCTCTCTCTTCCACTCCCTCTCCCTCCCTCTCCCATTCTATCTCTCTCTTTCCTTCGCCCACTCGTTCTCTCCATCAAAGCGTCTGAGTTGGGATCTTAAAAGAGATTACTTTCGGCATCACAACTTTCCATGGATATGTGTATATACCTGGAAGGGGAGAGGAGAGTGGTGGGAGGAAGGAGAGTGTGATGGAGGGAAGGGAGAAGGAGAGTGCGATGGAGGGAAGGGAGAAAGAGAGTGTGATGGAGGGAAGGGAGAAGAGAGAGAGGGAAGGAGGGAGGAGGAGGGAAGGAGGGAGGAAGAGGGAGGGAGGGAGGGAGAGGGGGAGGGCGGGAGAGGGAGGGAGGGAGGGAGGGAGGGAGGGAGAGAGAGAGAGAGAGAGAGAGAGAGAGAGAGAGAGGGAGAGAGGGAGAGAGAGAGAGAGAGAGAGAGAGAGAGAGAGAGAGAGAGAGAGAGAGAGAGAGAGAGAGAGAGAGAGAGACAGACAGAGACAGAGACAGTAAAAGGAGAGAGAGAGAGAGAAAAAGAGAGAGGGAGAGAGGGAAGAGAAAGAGAAAGAGAGAGAGAGAAGGAAAGAGAAAGAGAAAAAGAGAGAGAGAAGGAAAGAGAAAGAGAGAGAGAGAGTATGGAGAAGAGAAAAAAAAAGAAGCTACGTGGCATGAAACAGAGGAAAGAAGAGAGAGAAGAGAACCAAAAGAGAAGCAAGGAAAATAAAGAGAAGAGTTTACGTAGGAAAAACGGACGCCACGTGAGGCTATGTCCATCCCCGGGATCTGAATACACTGTGCAACTGCATATGAAGATATTTCTCCTTCTCCGTATTTTCGCTAACAGCAAACTGCAGAAAAAAAATATAGCGGTTTATCATTTTGTAAGAAATTTTCTTAAATATGACTGTATTAGAATAGAAAGCGTAACATGGAAAGGCGTTTTCGAATTTTCAATAGATTACACAAGCTCAGTGGAGTTGCTTTTTAACCCGACATGTGTGTGTGTGAGTGAGTGTATACATATGTATATACCTACCTACCTACCTACATACATACATACACACACACACACACACACACACACACACACACACACACACACACACACACACACACACACACACACACACACACACACACACACACACACACACACACACACACACACACACACACACACACACACACATATATATATATATATATATATATATATATATATATATATATATATATATATATATATATATATATATGTATGTATGTATGTATGTATGTATGTATGTATGTATGTATGTATATTTGTATATATGTATGTATTAATGCACATGCAAACATCTGTGTATATGAAGTAAGTTAATAAATATATATATATATATATATATATATATATATATATATATATATATATATATATATATATATATATATATGTATGTATATATACACATACATACACATATGCGTGTGTACAATTTGCGTATGTATGTATACATTTCCCTTCGCGTGTCCCTCCAGCCCGTCGCATGGCAAGAAACGCTTCACTGACCGCCGAGCCCAGCTGACCCCGCGTGACCTTTCCCGGGGCTCATCTGAGGTCACAGAGCGCATAACTCGAGCCCCGGAGGTCGAGCGAGACGGGTCGGTAAAGCGAGGTCGAGGGAGG
>NC_091582.1:3465475-3477975 GCF_042767895.1 Penaeus vannamei
TCTTCTTTTCCTTTCTATCTCTTGTTTATCTATTTATTTTTATTTTATTTTTTTTCATTTATTTATTTATTTATTTATTTTTAGCCTTTTTATATTCGTTCTTCCTTCCTTCTGCTCCATCTCGCCCCACTTCTTACTTTACTCCAATTTTCCTTCTCCAACTCCTCCTCTTCTCCCTTTCTTCTTCTCCTTCTTCGCATCATCTTTCGTCCCTTCCTTCTCCTTTTCCACAAATACTTCTTCCCCTATTCAGAACTCTTTCTCTTCTCCCTTTCTTCTTCTCCTTCTTCGCATCATCTTTCACCCCTTCCTTCTCTCTTTCCACAAATGCCTCTTCCCCTATTCACAACTCTTTCTCTTCAGCCGCAACCTCAGTCTTTTGCTTTTCTGCCCTCCCTCTTTCCCTTTTTTCTCTCCTACTCTCCCCTTCTCTCCCTCTCTGCCTCTTTCCCTCTGTCTTTCTCATTCTCTCCCTCTCTGCCTCTTTCCCTCTGTCTTTCTAATTCTCTCTCTCTCTCTCTCTCTCTCTCTCTCTCTCTCTCTCTCTCTCTCTCTCTCTCTCTCTCTCTCTCTCTCTCTCTCTCTCTCTCTCTCTCTCTCTCTCTCTCTCTCTCTCTCTCTCTCTCTCTCTTCTCTCTCTATTCCCTCCCTCTCCCCCTCTCTCTCTTACTCTTTCCATATACTTCTCCTCTCTCTCTTTCTCCCTCTCATTCTCTTCCTCTCTCCCTTTCCAACTCACAACAAATGCCATAACTCATCAAAAGACAATATACCCACGACTCTCCAGACACGAAGGGAGACTAGCACCCTCCTTTGACTCACTCAAGGGAGAATGAGTCACTCCGAGTCCCGCTTTTGCCTGGACTCAACCGCCAGTGAAGAGGGTGAGTCCTTCTCGAAGTCCCCCCTTGATTCCCCAAGGACTATACCTCCCTCCCCCCTCCCCTCCCCCTTCCCTCCCTTCCCCCGCACCCCAACCCAACCCCCCCGCCGGACTCAGAGTCAGCGAGGGAACGTGAAATTCCTGCCTTTTTCGAATCCCAAAATGACTCTTCTTGACTCGGAGGCGACTCGGAGGGCCGCGCCGCCTCGGGAAAGTACAGGAATCTCGGAGAAAACACAGATCCTTCTCGGAGGTGTCCCGAGGGAGGCCAACCGACGGAGCAAGGTCTCCCGCGACAAGGAGAGATAAAAAAAAGGAGGAAAAGGCGAAACAGGGGGGGAGAAACGACGAGAGTGAGAGGTAACAATTGTTTATTTATTTATTTATTTATTTCCCTCTCTTTCTCTTTTTCTCGCTCTCTTTCTCTCTCTCTCTCTCTCTCTCTCTCTCTCTCTCTCTCTCTCTCTCTCTCTCTCTCTCTCTCTCTCTCTCTCTCTCTCTCTCTCTCTCTCTCTCTCTCTCTCTCTCTCTCTCTCTCTCTCTCTCTCTCTCTCTCTCTCTCTCTCTCTCTCTCTCTCTCTCTCTCTCTCTCTCTCTCTCTCTCTCTCTCCCTCCTCCCTCCTCCTCCTCTCCTCCCTCCCTCCCCCCCTCTCTCCCTCCCTCCTTTTTTTGTGTTTCGGGAGATGAGTCAGGTGGAGGGAGCACAAAAACGAAGGGAAATGAGCGAGGTAATCGGGAATAATGAGTGATAACGACTTTCTTTGTTGGCGTGAAGTTATCATCTCGCTCTCCCCTTCTACTTCTTTTACTCCTCCACTCCGCTTTCTCCCTTTTCTCCCTCCCCTCCCTCCTGTTCTCTCTCTTTAGTTCTTTTTCCTTTTTTCCCATTTCTCTATTTTGTGCCTCTTTGGTCTTCTTTGTTTTTTGTGTTTTTTGTTATATCTTTCCATTTTTTTCATTGTTCTTATCCTATTCTTCTTCTTCCTGCTCCGCTTTTCTTTCGCTCATATTTCAATTTTCTCTAATTGTCTTCTTTCTCCTCTTTATCATCATCACGATTTTCCTTTTACACTCTTCCACCTCATTCTTCTTTCCGTTTCTTATTTCCCTCTTTCTCTACTTCTCTTTCCACCTTTGTTTCTCCTTCTGTTCCTTTTGCCTCCTCCTATGCCCTTCACCCCTTCCTCTCTCCCCTTCTCCCATGCCTCCTTTTTCGCCCTCCTTCGTGCCTACTCCTTCCCACTCCCCTCCTTCACTCCTCCTCCTCCTCCTCCTCCTGCAAGTCCTTCTCCTCCCTCCACCCCCTCCCCTCCTCCTCTCTCTCTCTCTCCTGTTGCTCCTCCCTCTATCGCCTTCACACCTCATTCCTCCTCCTCCCAGTTCCTCTTTCCTTTCCTTTTCTTGTCCTCCTTCCCCTTCCCTCCCTTCCCTTTCTCTTATTTCTTCTCCTCTTCCTCCTAGTCCTCCTTCCTCCTCCTCCTCCTTCACTTCCTCTTCCACCACCACCTCTCTCCCTCCTTCCTCCTCCTTCCTCCCCCTATCCCCTTCTCCCTCCTCCTCCTCCTCCTCCTCCTCACCCTCCTCCACCTCTCTCCCTCCTTCCTCCTCCCTCTCTCCCTCCTTCCTCCCCTCCTCCTCATTCCTCCCTCCTTCCTCCTCCTCCCTCCCTCCTCCCTCCCTCCTCCTCTTCCTCCTTCCTTCTTCCTCCACCACCACCTCTCTCCCTCCTTCCTCCTCCTTCCTCCCCCCTTTCCCCCTTCCTCCCTCCTCCTCCCTCCCTCCTCCACCACCTCCCCCTTCCCCCCTCCTCCTTCCCCCCCTCCTCCTCCTCCCTCCACCCTTTCCCCTCCTCCCCCACCCTCCTCCCTCCTCCCTCCTCCTTCCTCCTTCCTCCTCCTTCCTCCTCTGTCATGGGCGGATCAATCCGAATTCGTGAGGAGGGAAATAACAGCACACGTGGCTGGAAAATTCTCATTACTGTCCCGTCTGGAAGCCATTATTTCGCACCGCTTGGGAAATCATGAGGGGAAGAGGGACCGTGAGGGAAGGAGGGAGGGGAGGGAGGGAGAGGGACCGTGAGGGAAGGGGCGAGGGAGAGGGAGGGAGAGGGAGGGAGGGAGGGAGGGAGGGAGGGAAAGGGAAGGGAGAGGGAAGGGAGGAAGGGAGGGAAGGAGGGTGGGAGGGAGAGGGAGGGAAAGAGAGGGAGGGAGGGAGGGAGGGAGGGAAGGGGAGAGGGGAATGAGGGAGAGGGAGGGAAGGGAGGGAGGGAAAGGGAGGGAAGGAGGGAGAGAGAGAGAGGAGGGAGGGAGGGAAGGGAGAGAGGGGAGGGAGGGAGGGAGAGAAAGAGAGGGAGGGAGATAGGGAGGAAAAGATAAGGGAGAGAAAGAGAGAGAGATAGAGGGAAGGAGGGAGAGAGGGAGAGGAGTTGGAGAGAGAGTCCACCCTTCCCTCTTTTCTCGTCTTTCCTCCTTGATTGCTCATCCCACTCCTACCCTACCCTTCTTCCCTTTGTCACCCCCCTCCTTTTCCCTTTCTCCCTGCCCCTCTCTTCCCTTGCCATCTCCTCCCCCTCTCACCCTGCACCTCTTTCCCTTACCATCCTCCTCCTCCTCCCTCCCACTCCCTCCTCTTTTTCCTCCTTTTTCCTCCTCCCTCCCCACCCCTCCTCCTCCTCCTCCTCCCTCCCCCTCCCTCCTCTTTTTTCTTCCTCCCTCCTCCTCCTCTATTCCCATCCCTCCTCCGCCTCTTCCTCCTCCCTCCCCATCCCTCCTCTTTTTTCTTCCTCCCTCCTACTCCTCCTCTCCCCCCCTCCCTCCACTTCTTAACTCCTCCCTCCTCCTCCCTCCCCCTCACTCCTCTTCTTAACTCCTCCCTCCCCATCCTCCTCCTCCTCCTCCCTCCCTCCCCATCCCTCCTCCTCCTCCTCCTCCTCCTCCCTACTCCCCATCACTCCTCCTCCCACCTCCCTCCTCCCCCTCCCTCTCCATCCCTCCTCCTCCCTCCCTCCCCCTCCCTCCTCTTCTTAACTCCTCCTCCCTCCTCCTCCTCCTCCCCCTCCTCCTCCCATCTCCTCCCACCTCCTCCTCCCTCCTCCTCCCCTCTCATTCCTCCTTCCTCCTTCCCCCGCCCCGTTCTTATACTCGATTTAAAAGGACTCCATCAAAGACTTCTAAGATTTACAAGTGCCGATGCTGGTCGCCTGAGGGACAAACAGAAGCCCAACTTTGAGACTTTACCTTCTTCTTCTCTCTCTGCTAAGGAAGAAGAAATCCTTTTTCCTTTTTCTTTTTTTTTTCTTTTCTTGGTGGTCTCTTCTTTGCTTGTGACTTTGTTTGATTTCTGTATTTCTTTGTTTGTTGGTTGGTTTTTTTTTGTTTCTGTTTTTTCCTTTTACTTTGTTGTTATCCTTTCATAATTTCCGGGTTTTTTTTCTTTGATTTTCTAAGTTGAATCTACGAAAGAAAAAGAAAAGGAAAGATCCTTTTCTTTTTCCTTCGTTTTTTTTTCTTCTTCTTCTCTTCCGTCTTCGCTTTCGTATCATTATTGGTATGTCGTGTATTCAACTTTTCGCTGGTTGCTCGAGTCTTAAATGGAGCCAATTTTCTTCGTTCCCCGAACAAAGTTCTTGATCCTTTGCCTAAGGACTGTTCTTTTCATGCTCTCTCTCTCTCTCTCTCTCTCTCTCTCTCTCTCTCTCTCTCTCTCTCTCTCTCTCTCTCTCTCTCTCTCTTTCTCTCTCTCTCTCTATCTCTCTATATCTTTCTCTATATCTTTCTCTATATCTTTCTCTCTATCTATCTATCTAACTTTATTTATCTTTTGTCTATTCGTCTATCTGTTTGCCTGTCTGTCTATCTATCCTATATGTCTATCCCTCGCCTCTTTCCTTTTTTTCCCTCCCCTTTAATTCGTTTTCCTTCTCTCCCATATTCCCTCACCTCCTTCCTTTTTCCTTCCCTTATTTCCTCCCCATTTCCCTCTTATTTTCTCCCCCATAATTCCCTTTCCTTCTTTTCCCTTATTCCCTCGCCTCCTTCCTTTTTCCTTCCCCATTTCCTCTCATTCCCTCCCCAATAATTCCCTTTCCTTCTATTCCCTTATTCCCTCGCCTCCTCCCTTATTTCCTCCCCATTTCCCCTTATTCCCTCACCCATAATTCCCTTTCCTTCTCTCCCCATATTCCCTCCCCCATAATTCCCTTTCCTTCTCTTCCCTTATTCCCTCCCCCATAATTCCCTTTCCTTTTCTTCCCTTATTCCCTCCCCCATAATTCCCTTTCCTTCTCTTCCCTTATTCCCTCCCCATAATTCCCTTTCCTTCTCTTCCCTTATTCCCTCCCCCTTAATTCCCTTTCCTTCTCTCCCCATATTCCCTCCCCCCATAATTCCCTTTCCTTCTCTTCCCTTATTCCTCCCCCCATAATTCCCTTTCCTTCTCTCCCTTATTCCCCTCCCCCATAATTCCCTTTCCTTTCTTCCCTTATTCCCTCCCCCATAATTCCCTTTCCTTCTCTTCCCTTATTCCCTCCCCTTAATTCCCTTTCCTTCACTCCCCTTATTCCCTCCCCTTAATTCCCTTTCCTTCTCTCCCCATATTCCCTCCCCTTAATTCCCTTTCCTTCTCTTCCCTTATTCCCTCCCCATAATTCCCTTTCCTTCTCTCCCCATATTCCTCCCCCATAATTCCCTTTCCTTCTCTTCCCTTATTCCCTCCCCCATAATTCCCTTTCCTTCTCTCCCCATATTCCCCTCCCCCATAATTCCCTTTCCTTCTCTCCCCATATTCCCTCCCCCATAATTCTCTTTCCTTCTCTTCCCTTATTCCCTCCCCCCTTAATTCCCTTTCCTTCACTCCCCTTATTCCCTCCCTTAATTCCCTTTCCTTCTCTCCCCATATTCCCTCCCTCCTTAATTCCCTTTCCTTCTCTTCCCTTATTCCCTCCCCATAATTCCCTTCCTTCTCTCCCCATATTCCCTCCCCCATAATTCCCTTTTCCTTCTCTTCCCTTATTCCCTCCCCCATAATTCCCTTTCCTTCTCTCCCCATATTCCTCCCCATAATTCCCTTTCCTTCTCTCCCCATATTCCCTCCCCCTAATTCCCTTCCTTCTCTCCCCATATTCCCTCCCCCATAATTCCCTTTCCTTCTCTCCCCATATTCCCTCCCCCATAATTCCCTTTCCTTCTCTCCCCATATTCCCTCCCCCTTAATTCCCTTTCCTTCTTCTTCCCTTATTCCCTCCCCATAATTCCCTTTCCTTCTCTCCCCATATTCCCTCCCCCATAATTCCCTTCTTCTCTCCCCATATTCCCTCCCCTTAATTCCCTTTCCTTCTCTTCCTTATTCCCTCCCCCATAATTCCCTTTCCTTTCTTCCCTTATTCCCTCCCCATAATTCCCTTTCCTTCTCTTCCCTTATTCCTCCCCCATAATTCCCTTTCTTCTCTTCCCTTATTCCCTCCCCCATAATTCCCTTTCCTTTTCTTCCCTTATTCCCTCCCCCATAATTCCCTTTCCTTCTCTTCCCTTATTCCCTCCCCCATAATTCCCTTTCCTTCTCTTCCCTTATTCCCTCCCCCATAATTCCCTTTCCTTCTCTTCCCTTATTCCCTCCCCCTTAATTCCCTTTCCTTCTCTTCCCTTATTCCCTCCCCCTTAATTCCCTTTCCTTCTCTTCCCTTATTCCCTCGCCTCCTTCCTTTTTCCCTCCCCATTTCCCCTTATTCCCTCCCCCATAATTCCCTTTCCTTCTCTTCCCTTATTCCCTCCCCATAATTCCCTTTCCTCTTCCCCATATTCCCTCCCCATAATTCCCTTTCCTTCTCTCTTCCTTATTCCTCCCCCATAATTCCCTTTCCTTTCTTCCCTTATTCCCTCCCCCATAATTCCCTTTCCTTCTCTTCCCTTATTCCCTCCCCCATAATTCCTTTCCTTCTCCCCATATTCCCTCCCTTAATTCCCTTTCCTTCTCTCCCCATATTCCCTCCCCCATAATTCCCTTTCCTTCTCTTCCCTTATTCCCCTCCCCCATAATTCCCTTTCCTTCTCTCCCCTTATTCCCCTCCCCCATAATTCCCTTTCCTTCACTCCCCTTATTCCCTCCCCCTTAATTCCCTTTCCTTCTCTCCCCGTATTCCCCCCCCCTTCCTTCCCTTTCCTTCTCTTCCCTTTTTCCCTCCCCCCTAGTTCCCTTTCCTTCTCTCCCCATATTCCCTCCCCCCTAATTCCCTTTCCTTCTCTCCCCATATACCCTCCCCCCTAAGTCCCTTTCCTTCTCTTCCCCTATTCCCTCCCCCATAATTCCCTTTCCTTCTCTCCCCTTATTCCCTCCCCCATAATTCCCTTTCCTTCACTCCCCTTATTCCCCCCCCCTTAATTCCCTTTCCTTCTCTCCCCATATTCCCTCCCCCTTAATTCCCTTTCCTTCTCTTCCCTTATTCCCTCCCCCATAATTCCCTTTCCTTCTCTCCCCATATTCCCTCCCCCATAATTCCCTTTCCTTCTCTCCCCATATCCCCTCCCCCATAATTCCCTTTCCTTCTCTTCTCTTATCCCCTCCCCCCTTAATTCCCTTTCCTTCTCTCCCCTTATTCCCTCCCCATAATTCCCTTTCCTTCTCTTCCCTTATTCCCTCGCCTCCTTCCTTTTTTCCCTCCCTTATTCCCTCCCCCATAATTCCCTTTCCTTCTCTCCCTTATTCCCTCCCCCTTAATTCCCGGTCCCTCCCCTTACACCCCAAAAGACCCACCGGGGACTCGTCAAGCCTCCGACCTTCTATGGCACTTCTGAAGATTACATTCACCTGCTTACGGTTTCCTTGTTCCCCTCCCCCCTCTCTCTCTCTATCTCTTTCTCTCTTTTGCTCTCGCCCCCTTTCTCTCTCTTTATCTCTTTCGCTCTCTCTCTCTTTATCTATCTATCTATCTCTTTCGCTCTCGCTCTCTCTCTCTTGATCTCTCTCTCTCTTGTTCTCTCTCTCTCTTGTTCTCTCTCTCTCTTGATCTCTTTCGCTCTCTCTCTCTCTCTCTCTCTCTCTCTCTCTCTCTCTCTCTCTCTCTCTCTCTCTCTCTCTCTCTCTCTCTCTTTCTCCTTTCCTCCCTTCCTCCATCCCTCTCCCTCTCTCTCTCTCTCTCTCTCTATTTATCTATCTATTTGATTATTTATCTCTCAAATCATGTATTTATCTAAAATTATATGTATTTCTCTCTCTCTCTCTCTATCTATCTATCTACTTATCTATATGTCTATTCATCTATTCATCTATATGTCTGTCTTTCCATCTATCTATCTCTATACATATGTATGTATCATAGGTGGGGGAGGGGGAGGGGTAGGAGGGGGGGAGGAAGGAGGCAGGGTTGCGTTCATCTTCGTTTGTTTGTTTGTCTTTTTGTTTCTTCTTTCTTTTTTGTGGTCATTTTCTTTTATTTGTCTTTGTTGCTTGTGAGTTTTGATGGCTTGTTGTGTTGTCTTTTACTTTTACTTTCTTGTCTTGCGATTTAACCCCTTTTTCCCTACCTTTATTTCTCCCCCTATATTTCTTTTTACCTTTTCCTTGTTTCCTAATTTGTTAGTTATTAACAATTTGTTGTTATTAACAATTTCACAAGTTACTCTCATCATATTTATTTACTGAAATTATACGTTGTTCTAATTTCATTACGCATATTGCTTCCTTGTTTATAAATAAAAATTGATATAACTTTGGCGAAAAGTTCGCTTATTCATCTGAGTAATTCTGCTTCTCAACGATTATCAAAATGTGAAATACAGTAGAAGTTCCATATATTAAAAGATATTTTAATCATAATCGTGTAGATATATTTTAGTCTAAAGATGTGTGTGAGTGTGTGTATGCATTTGTGTATATGTATGTGTGTTTTGGGGGGAACTATAAGTATTCCTTATATCTCAGATTTCAATTATACCTGTAAATGCATCTAAACAAAAGCAATGATAAAGATAATCATAATGATGACAACAATTCCCACACAGTAGCCCCTTCCCTCCCCCCTTCTACCCCCCTCCCTCCCTCCTTCTACCCCCCTCCCTCTCCCCTTCTACCCCCTCCATCCCTCCTTCTACCCCACTTCTACCCTCCTTTCTACCCCCTCTCCTCCTTCTACCCCCTCCCTCCCCCATTCTATCCCCCTCTCCCCCTCCCTCCACCCTTCTACCCCCACTCCCTCCTTATACCCCACTCCCTCCCCTTCTACCTCCTCTCCCTCCTTCTACCCCCTCCCTCTCCCCTTCAACCCCCTCTCCCTCCCCCTTCTACCTCCTCCCTCCTCTCAACCCCTTCTACCCCCCCTACCCCCCTCTATCCCTCCTTCTTCAACCCCTTCCCTCCCCTCCTTCTACCTCCCCCTCCCTCCCCCCATCTACCCCCTCCCTCTCCCCTTCTACCCCCCTCCCTCCCTCCTTTCTACCCACCCATCCGCCCCTCCTTACCTCATTGCCGTTGCTGATGTAGGTCCTGAAGTCGGGGAGGCCGGGCCGCTTGTACTCCAGCCTGTAAGCCTCCGTGTACTCCATGCCCTTCATGTTGGCGAAGCGCCCCTGGGTCGCCGTCGCCGTGATCACGTGCACGGAGCCCAAGTCCACCTGCAGGTACTCCCTTGAGTTGGTGTCCACGGGTACCTTGGGACACCACGCACCGCCGTTCTGGTCCACGTTCAGTCTGCGGGAGGAAGAAGAAGACGGGGTTAGGGGGTGGGTTTTGGAGGGAGGGAGAGGGAGAGGGAGGGGGAGGAGGGAGAGGGAGAAGGAGGGAGGGAGAGGGAGAGGGAGAGAGAGGGAGAGAGACACGTTCAGTCTGCGGGAGGAAGAACACGGGGTTAGGGGGTGGGTTTTGGAGGGAGGGAGGGGGAGAGGGAGAGGGAGGAGGAGAGGGAGAGGAGAGGGAGAGGAGGGAGGGAGAGAGAGGGAGAGAGAGAGGGAGAGGGAGAGGGAGAGAGACACGTTCAGACTGCGGGAGGAAGGACACGCGGTTAGGGGGTGGGTCTTGAGGGAGGGAGGGGGAGAGGGAGAGGGAGAGGGAGAGGGAGACACGTTCAGACTGCGGGAGGAAGAACACGGGGTTAGGGGGTGGGTCTGAGGGAGGGAGGGGGAGAGGGAGGGGGAGAGAGAGAGGGAGGGGGGAGGGAGAGGGAGAGGGAGAGGAGAGGGAGAGGGAGAGGGAGAGGGAGAGGGAGAGGAGAGAGGGAGAGAGGAGAGAGGGAGACACGTTCAGACTGCGGGAGGAAGGACACGGGGTTAGGGGGTGGGTTTTGGAGGGAGGGAGGGGGAGGAGGGAGAGGGAGAGGGAGAGAAAGAGAGACAGAGAGAGAGAGAGAGAGAGAGAGAGAGAGAGAGAGAGAGAGAGAGAGAGAGAGAGAGAGAGAGAGAGAGAGAAAGAGAGAGAGAGAGAGGGGGGATGAGAGAGGGAGAGGGTGGGGTAATGAGAGAGAGAGAGAGAGAGAGAGAGAGAGAGAGAGAGAGAGAGAGAGAGAGAGAGAGAGAGAGAGAGAGAGAGAGAGAGAGAGAGAGAGAGGAAGAGAGGCAGGCAGGCAGGCAGACAGATTGATAGACAGAGAAAGAGAGAGAGAGAACGCCTATGCTCTGCTCGTTTATTATCTAGCATTGTGTTGAATTATTTATTGATACATAGAGAAAGGGGAAGTATTATCAAAGCATGTTTGCATTACGTATTGGAGCTGAGATTGCTATGGGGGGGTGGGGGGTGGGGGGTATTATGCATTTCCTTGCTTTCGTTTCTTCTCCCTCTCTGTCGCTGGTTCTCTTTCTCTCGACTTCTTTCTCTGGTTCCCTCGTTCTCGTTCTTACTCTCTCTTTCTCTCTTTATCTTTATCTCTCTATCTCTTTCTCTCTCACTTACCCATTCTCTCTCTTTCTCTCTCTCTCTCTTCCTTCTTCTCTCTCTCTCTCTCTCTCTCTCCTCCTCCTCCTCCTCCTTCCTTCCTCTCTCTCACTCACTCTCTCTCTCTCTCTATCTATCTATCTATCTATATATATATCGATTACTCTACCTATCTCCATCTCCTTCTCTCTCCACTCTCTTCCTCTCACTCACTCTCTCCCTCATTCCCCCGGCTTGACATGATCTTAATCTCTCCCTACGCCTCTCTCTCTCTCCCTTTTCTCTCTGTCTATCGCCCTCTTCCCCTCCCGATAGATATGCACAAGCGAGAGGCGATAAGAAGAGAGAGCTTTTGGCGCCACGTGACTGCTCTTGGTTGCCAGACGAACGATGTTGGCGGAGTCGTCGCAAGGAGAGGTTGTCGTCGACGGTTTTTGGCTTTCTGTTGTTGTTGTTTTTTTCTCTGTTGTTTTATTTTTGTTGTTGTTGTTTTTCTGGTGTTTTACTTTTGTTGCTGTTTTTCTGTTGTTTTACTTTCGTTGTTATTTGTTCTGTTGTTTTGCTTCTGTTGTTTTACTTCTGGTATTTTTTCTGTTGTTTTAGTTCTTGTTTTTATTTTTCTGTTGTTTTACTTTCGTTGTTATTTTTTCTGTTGTTTTACTTCTGTTGCTATATTTTCTGCTGTTTTACCTTTGTTGTTATTTTTTCTATTGTTTTACTTCTGTTATTTTTTCTATTGTTATCATTTCTGTTGTTTTACTTCTGTTGTTATCTTTTATCTTGTTTTACTTCTGTTATTTTTTCTATTGTTATCATGTCTGTTGTTTTACTTCTGTTGTTATTTTTTTTATCTTGTTTTACTTCTGTTATTTTTTCTATTGTTATCAAGTCTGTTGTTTTACTTCTGTTGTTATTTTTTATCTTGTTTTACTTCTGTTATTTTTTCTATTCTTATCATGTTTGTTATTTTAGTGGTGTTGTTATCTTTTATGTTGTTTTACTTCTGTTATTTTTTCTATTGTTATCATTTCTGTTGTTTTACTTCTGTTGTTATTTTTTCTGTTGTTTTACTTCTGTTATTTTTTCTGTTGTTTTACTTCTGTTGCTGTTTTTTTCTGTTCGTTTCCGTATGTGGTTTTGTGTTTGTTGTTTTATTTTTGTTGTTTTCCCTTTTTGTTTTCCTTATGTTGTTTTCCTTGTTGTTTTCCTTCTCCTTCCTTTGCTTCTCTGATGTGAGCTGCAGGACGGGTGTAGTTTGTTTGTTTGTGCTTGTTTGCTTGCGGTTGAGTCTGCATTTATGGTTTTGCTTGTTTGTTTTTATATTTGTACAGTATCTATGTTTGTTGTTCAGTATTTGTGTTTTCTGTTTTTAAGTATGTTGTAATTGTGTTTTTTGTATCTATATTTGTATCTGTGTTTGTTAAGTATTTTTTTTTTTTTTAGTATGTTGTTATTGTTTGTCTGTATCTATATTTGTATCTATGTTTGTTATCGAGCATTTGTGTCTGCTCTTTTAGTATATCGTAATTGCATTTGTCTGTATCTCTCTCTCTCTCTCTCTCTCTCTCTCTCTCTCTCTCTCTCTCTCTCTCTCTATATATATATATATATATATATATATATATATATATATATATATATATATATATATATATATGTATATATATATATATATATATATATATATATATATATATATATATTTTTATTTTTTTTTAATATATTGTAACTGTGTTTGTCTGTTTGTTGCGCAGGGCGT
>NC_091582.1:3490475-3502975 GCF_042767895.1 Penaeus vannamei
TGAGAACAAAAGGTGAAATTAGTAGCAAAATCGATAATACTTATAACGATAATAATAATAATTCGAAAATGATAATAATGATAATGATAATAATGATAATAATGATGATAATGATAATGATGATAATGATAATGATGATAATGATAATGATGATAATGATAATAATAATGATAATGATTATAATGATGATAATGATAATGATAATAATAATGACAATAACAATAGTAATAATGCTGATAACAATAATGATAATAATGATATTAATAACAATAATAATAATAATGATAATTATTATAATAGTAATAATGATGATAATAATAATGATAAAAATAACAGTGTTAATAATAAAAATGATGATGATAATGATGATAGCAATAATAATGATAAAGGCTACGATAATAGTAATGATGATAATGTTAATAACAATTATGTTGATGATGATAAGAAGAATAATGACAACGATGATAATGATGAAAATAACAATAATGATAATAGTAATAACGATAAATATAGTAATGATAATAATAATAGCAGTAATAACGATGATAACAACAATAATGCTAATAATGACAATGATAATAATAATAATAATAATAATAATAATAATAATAATAATAATGACAATGATAATGATAAAGATGATAATGATAATGATAACAACAACAAAGAATATGATAATGATAATAAGAATAGAATTAAGGTCGATAATAATTATAACAATAACGTTGACAACAGTGATAACGATCATAATAGCAATAAGATAACAGGAGAGACAACGGAACAGATGAGCAGGAGGATTCGAAACGTTGTCCCTTTTCAGCCGCAATTATCAGCTGTCGTGCTGCAACGCTTCGACGTCGACCCCGATAGAGCGAAGATGATAACAGCGACGACCCCGATAGAGCGAAGGGTGGAAACGACGACCCCGATAGAGCGAAGGGCGATAACAGCGACGACCCCGATAGGGCGAAGGTGATAACAGCGACGACGATAACAACGGCGACCCCGATAGAGTGAAGGTGATAACAGCGACGACCCCGACAGAGCGAAGGTGATAACAGCGACGCCCATAGCGACGCGGGCGGGAGCAACGACGGCGGGGGCGGCGACCGAGGCTTCAATGGCCCCAACAATAACCCTAATGAAGCCCTCGAAGGGAGCCCTGAGCCACTCGCCCGGGGACGTGACGCAAGCTTCTCGCCGGGGACAATAATTGATAATTCCCCTAATTTACAATCAACAGCCGAGATCTCAGATGTCAAGAGGAGATTGCATTAGGCATTCAGCTCATATTTGCAGCGAGCGGGGGCAAGACAGCGCTCCCCCACGCGGCGCACGGTGGTTGACCTTCCCCTTCTCTCGCAATGGGATTTTCGCCTCTCTCTCCCCCCCGGGGAAGGCGCGCGCTCTTGCCATCGCTGGAGGAGACTTTTAGCATATTTGTCGTATCACAGAATTAAAGTTAAGTAAACACGGGTCTGTGCAAACGCCGCCTCTAAGAGCTGGAATACGTGCGTGTAAATGTGGAAGTGAGTAGCCCGCCCGCCTCCTTCAAGCGGCTTCCGGGACCTGCTGGGCTCTCCACGTGGGCGTGCGTCTATGTCTATCTATCTATCTATCTAATCATATATGTATATATATATATATATATATATATATATATATATACATATATATATATATATATATATATATATATATATATATATATATATATATATATATATATATATGCATGCATACATATATATATATATATATATATATATATATATATATATATATATATATATATATATATATATATGTATATATATATGTATATATATGTATATATATCATCATCAGCCTGAGTCAATCCACTGCAGGACGTAGGCCTCTCCCATTCTTTTCCAGGTTTCCCTGTCTTGCGATGTTTGTTTCCAGTCTTGGCCCCCAAATTTCGCTATTTCGTCGCGCCATCGTGTCATTGGTCTGGCTCTTGGCCTCCTTAAGTTATTTATAGTCCAGTCTGTTACTTTCTTTGTCCATCTGTCGTCTTGTCTCCGACATACATGCCCTGCCCATTGCCATTTCTTCTTTTTAATGCTCTTGAGTATATCTTTTACCTTCGTCTGTTCTCTGATCCACGTCGCCCTCTTCCGATCTCTCAGGCTAATTCCCATCATCGATCTTTCCATCCCTCTCTGGGCGCTTATTAGTTTCCTCTCCAGTAACCTGGTTGTAGTCCATGTTTCTGACCCATAGGTCATAACTGGGAGGACGCATTGATTAAAGATTTTTCTTTTTAAGCACAATGGCAAGGAACCTCTTAGTGTGCTACTGTGCCTGCCGAAGGCACTCCAGCCTAGACTGATTCGTCGCTTTATTTCCTGTTCACTTGATTCTGCACGAGTTGTCCTAGGTATATATACCTGTCTACTACCTCTAGTGCTTCGCCTTGTACATGTATTTGTTTGAGTGGGACTCTGCTGTTGAACATAACCTTAGTCTTTTTCTTGTTCATCTTAAGTCCGACTTTTAGGCTTTCTCTATTCAGATCGTTTATTAATTGCTGCAGTTCATCAGCTGATTCACTAAGGAGAACAATGTCGTCTGCAAATCTTAGGTTGTTTAGGTGTTCGTCTCCTATTTTGATACCCTTCCCTTCCCATTCTAATTTCTTGAATATTTCCTCGAGGCAGGCTGTAAACAGCTTTGGTGAGATGGTGTCGCCTTGTCTAACGCCTTTTTTAATTGGTATTTTATCGGTTTCTGTGTGGAGTTTGATGGTTGCTGTCCCATCTTTGTATATATCTTCCAATATATTACAATATACCTCCTCAACTCCCTGTTGTTGAATAGCACCTAATACTGCTGGTATTTGTACAGAGTCAAATGCCTTTTCATAATCGATGAATGCCATACACAGGGGTTTCCTATATTCGTTTACTTTTTCTCTTATTTGGGTGAGCGTGTGGATGTGATCTGTTGTTGAGAATCCCCTGCGGAAGCCTGCCTGTTCTCTAGGCTGGCTGGAATCCAGACTGTCAGAGATGCGAGCTGTAATGACTTTCGTGAACAGTTTGTAAGTAACCGAAAGGAGGCTTATGGGTCGGTAATTTTTTAAATCCTTTTTATCGCCTTTTTTGTGTAACAAGATAATTGTTGCATTTTTCCAGGCTTTCGGAGTTTTTCCGCTGAGAAGACATTTGTTAAAAAGATTGGCTAGTTTCACTGTTGCGATGTCTCCTGCATCTAATATGAGGTCTATACTAATTCCGTCTTCGCCTGGTGTTTTCCCTCTCTTCATGCCTTTAAGTGCTCTTTTTATTTCTTCTTTTGTGATATTAGGTACGTCGCTAGTTACCGCGTTTGCTTCTATTTGTGGCTGTTCGTTTGAGTTGTATAGATCCCTGTAAAAGTCTTCCACTACTTTGATGATTTCATTCTTGTTATGTGTTACTTCTCCGTCTGGTTTCTTAATTGCATACATTTGATTTCTCCCTATTCCTAGTCTTCTTTTAGCTGCTTTCATGCTGGTACCTGAAATCACTGCTTCATTTATTATTTGAGTATTGAATTTCCGTACATCTTCCCTCTTCTTTTTATTTATGGTCTTTGTTAGTTCAACCAATTCTATCTTGTCTCTATTTGACGATACTTTCATGTCTCTACGTTTTTGCATAAGCTGTTTAGTTTCTACCGAGAGCTTGCTGGAGCTTCGATTGTCGTTCTTTCCTCCTACTTCAAGTGCAGCTTCTTTTATTATGTCATTGACTGTTTATTGATTTGGTCGATGTTGAGATCTTCGTCGCGGAGGAGTGAATATCTGTTTTGGATGTTTAGGCTAAATTCTGTTGCTCTGATCCTCAAGTTAGCCAAGTTTGGCTGTGGTTTACTCATTAGTTTGTTCCTTTCCCTTCTGAGATGTATTTTAATTTCGCCTCTCACCATTCTATGATCGCTGCCTACATTTACTTTATTTATAACCTCTACATTTTTTATTATATCGCGCCTATTTGAAATTATGAAGTCAATTTCGTTTTTGACGTCAGAAGGCGACTTCCATGTCCACTTCAGTAATAATGATGATAATAATAATGATAAAAATAACAGTGTTAATAATAAAAATGATGATGATAATGATGATAGCAATAATAATGATAAAGGCTACGATAATAGTAATGATGATAATGTTAATAACAATTATGTTGATGATGATAAGAAGAATAATGACAACGATGATAATGATGAAAATAACAATAATGATAATAGTAATAACGATAAATATAGTAATGATAATAATAATAGCAGTAATAACGATGATAACAACAATAATGATAATAATGACAATGATAATAATAATAATAATAATAATAATAATAATAATAATGACAATGATAATGATAAAGATGATAATGATAATAATAACAACAACAAAGAATATGATAATGATGATGAGAATAGTATTAATGATGATAATAATGATAACAATAACGTTGACAACAGTGATAACGATCATAATAGCAATAAGATAACAGGAGAGACAACGGAACAGATGAGCAGGAGGATTCGAAACGTTGTCCCTTTTCAGCAGCAATTATCAGCTGTCGTATTGCAACGTTGCGACGACGACCCCGATAGAGCGAAGGTGATAACAGCGACGACGATAACAGCGACGACCCCGATAGAGCGAAGGTGATAACAGCGACGACGATAACAGCGACGACCCCGATAGAGCGAAGGTGATAACAGTGACGACGATAACAGCGACGACCCCGATAGAGCGAAGGTGATAACAGCGACGACGATAACAGCGACGACCCCGATAGAGCGAAGGTGATAACAGTGACGACGATAACAGCGACGACCCCGATAGAGCGAAGGTGATAACGGCGACGACGATAACAGCGACGACCCCGATAGAGCGAAGGTGATAACAGCGACGCCCATAGCGACGCGGGCGGGAGCAACGACGGCGGGGGCGGCGACCGAGGCTTCAATGGCCCCAACAATAACCCTAATGAAGCCCTCGAAGGGAGCCCTGAGCCACTCGCCCGGGGACGTGACGCAAGCTTCTCGCCGGGGACAATAATTGATAATTCCCCTAATTTACAATCAACAGCCGAGATCTCAGATGTCAAGAGGAGATTGCATTAGGCATTCAGCTCATATTTGCAGCGAGCGGGGGCAAGACAGCGCTCCCCCCACGCGGCGCACGGTGGCTGACCTTCCCCTTCTCTCGCAATGGGATTTTCGCCTCTCTCTCCCCCCCGGGAAGGCGCGCGCTCTTGCCATCGCTGGAGAGAGACTTTTAGCATATTTGTCGTATCAGCAGAATTGGAAAGTTAAGCAAACACGGGTCTGTGCAAACGCCGCCTCTAAGAGCTGGAATACGTGCGTGTAAATGTGGAAGTGAGTAGCCCGCTTGCCTCCTTCAAGCGGCTCTCCGGGACCTGCTGGGCTCATTCCACGGGGGCGTGCGTCTATGTCTATCTATCTATCTATCTAATTATATATATATATCCCTATGTCTACATCTATCTATCTATCTAATTATATATGTATATATATATATATATATATATATATATATATATATATACATGCATAGTATATATATATATATATATATATATATATATATATATATATATATATATGCATGCATACATATATATATATATATATATATATATATATATATATATATATATATATATATATATATACATATATATATATATATATATATATATATATATATATATATATATATATATATATATATATATATATATATATATATATATATATTTGTGTGTGTGTGTGTTTGTCTGTGTATTGCTATGTATATACATTTACACACACACACACACACACACACACACACACACACACACACACACACACACACACACACACACACATATATATATATATATATATATATATATATATATATATATATATATATATATATACATATATATATATATATATATATATATATATATATATATATATATATATATATATATATATATACATAAACACACACACACATACCCGGCATTGTAATCTTCCATGTACCAAGCTTTATTGCTCAGGTTTATTTGATTACAGTCTCCATTATGAGCAAACGTCGGAGGATGACTGGCAGAAAATACAGCTGACGACTCACTCAGAAGCTTCTTTAATCAGAGAAGCAGATTCTTGAATATCACAGATTCTTGAATATCACAGATTCTTGCTTCACAGATTCTTGCCTCACAGATTCTTAAATATCACAGATTCTTGCTTCTTCACAGATTCTTAAATATCACAGATTCTTGCTTCTCAGATTCTTGCTTCACAGATTCTTGCTTCACAGATTCTTGCCTCACAGATTCTTGCTTCACAGATTCTTGCTTCACAGATTCTTGAATATCACAGATTCTTGCCTCACAGATTCTTGCCTCACAGATTCTTGCTTCACAGATTCTTGCTTCACAGATTCTTGCTTCACAGATTCTTGCTTCACAGATTCTTGCTTCACAGATTCTTGCTTCACAGATTCTTAAATATCACAGATTCTTGCCTCACAGATTCTTGCTTCACAGATTCTTGCTTCACAGATTCTTGCTTCACAGATTCTTGCTTCACAGATTCTTGCTTCACAGATTCTTGCTTCACAGATTCTTGCTTCACAGATTCTTAAATATCACAGATTCTTGCCTCACAGATTCTTGCTTCACAGATTCTTGCTTCACAGATTCTTGCCTCACAGATTCTTGCTTCACAGATTCTTGAATATCACAGATTCTTGCCTCACAGATTCTTGCTTCACAGATTCTTGCTTCACAGATTCTTGCTTCACAGATTCTTGCTTCACAGATTCTTGCTTCACAGATTCTTGCCTCACAGATTCTTAAATATCACAGATTTGCCGTTCACAGATTCTTGCTTCACAGATTCTGCTTCTACAGATTCTGCCTCACAGATTCTTAAATATCACAGATTCTTGCTTCACAGATTCTTAAATATCACAGATTCTTGCTTCACAGATTCTTGCTTCACAGATTCTTGCCTCACAGATTCTTGCTTCACAGATTCTTGCTTCACAGATTCTTGCTTCACAGATTCTTGCTTCACAGATTCTTGCCTCACAGATTCTTGAATATCACAGATTCTTGCTTCACAGATTCTTGCCTCTCAGATTCTTGCCTCACAGATTCTTGCTTCACAGATTCTTGCTTCACAGATTCTTGCCTCACAGATTCTTGCCTCACAGATTCTTGCTTCACAGATTCTTGCTTCACAGATTCTTGCTTCACAGATTCTTGCTTCACAGATTCTTGCCTCACAGATTCTTGCTTCACAGATTCTTGCTTCACAGATTCTTGCTTCTTCACAGATTCTTGCTTCACAGATTCTTGCCTCACAGATACTTGCCTCACAGATTCTTGCTTCACAGATTCTTGCTTCACAGATTCTTGCCTCACAGATTCTTAAATATCACAGATTCTTGCTTCACAGATTCTTAAATATCACAGATTCTTGCTTCACAGATTCTTGCTTCACAGATTCTTGCCTCACAGATTCTTGCTTCACAGATTCTTGCTTCACAGATTCTTGCTTCTTCACAGATTCTTGCTTCACAGATTCTTGAATATCACAGATTCTTGAATATCACAGATTCTTGAATATCACAGATTCTTGCCTCACAGATTCTTGCTCCACAGATTCTTAAATATCACAAATTCTTGCTTCACAGATTCTTGCCTCACAGATTCTTGTCTCACAGATTCTTGCTTCACAGATTCTTGCCTCACAGATTCTTGCCTCACAGATTCTTGCTTCACAGATTCTTGCTTCACAGATTCTTGCTTCACAGATTCTTAAATATCACAGATTCTTGCTTCACAGATTCTTAAATATCACAGATTCTTGCTTCACAGATTCTTGCCTCACAGATTCTTAAATATCACAGATTCTTGCCTCACAGATTCTTAAATTATCACAGATTCTTGCTTCACAGATTCTTGCCTCACAGATTCTTAAATTATCACAGATTCTTGCTTCACAGATTCTTGCCTCTCAGATTCTTGCTTCACAGATTCTTGAATATCACAGATTCTTGCCTCACAGATTCTTGCTCTATTTGCCTTCTTGTATTACACTCTCGCAGGTCGATCCCGCGGAGGCCATTGTTCGAGGTCGACTCCTGTATTCCGTGATCTCTCATTCGGCTGTGTTCGTTATTGGCCTTTTTTTCTATTGCTGTTATTTTCGTCATCGTGATATTACTGTTTTCGTGATTATTTTTATTGTAATATTTTTTATTGTAATTTTGTTGTTGTTGTTGTTGTTGTTGTTGTTGTTGTCAAGGAGGTTTTATTTTTTCGTTGCGTTGGTTCATTTGTCGGTTAGTTGGTTAGCAGGATAAAGCGAAAATTTATGAAATATTGACTCAGATGCCATTAAATTTTGGTGGTCTATCATGATCTAGATCCAGGATGCATTTAAAGGATTAATTAGCATTGCGAGACGGAGAAACACGGGAGTTAGTAGTGTACTTGAGAAAGAGGTGATTTTAATGTAATTCCTCAAGTGTGAATATCCTTATTGCATCTGTGACCCTGTTGCCTTGGCGGAGGTATGCGCCCTCTGAGTGCTTCTAGTTATTATTATCATTATTATCTTTGTTTTTGTTATTATTATTATCATTATCATTTTATTACCATTATCATTATTAGTATTCTCTTTATTGTTGCTATTGCTTTTATCATTATTATGATCCTTATCATTATTATAATCATTTTTATTATTATCATTATCATTATTATTGTTATCATTATAATTGTCATCATTACTATTATTGTTATCAACATAATTGTCATATTACTATTATTGTTATCATCATAATTGTCATCATTACTATTATTGTTATCATCATAATTGTCATCATTACCATTATTGTTATCATCATTGTTATTAAAATTATTGTTATTATTATTACTACTAATAATATTATCATTATCGCTGTTATTATCATAATCCTTATTATTGTTAAAACTATTACATTTATCGTTATTATTATTACCATTGTCATTATTATTATTATAGTCATTATCATTTGTGCTATTAGTATTATTAATATCATTTTTATCATCATAACTATCATCACCGTTATTGTTATCATTACTGTCATTATCCCTATCATTATAATTATCAATGTCATCTATCTCTAAATCATCATTGACAATCATTATTCATGTCATAGTCATGATGGTATCCTGCCTATTTAAGACTTAATTAATATTTATGGCTTTGTCTTTTAAATGTCATTTCCTTGAGTCAGGATAACAACAGCTGTCTCCTTCCTTGCAACTTTTCTTATGAATTTTTTAAAGATTTCTTCTTTTCTTCTCTCCCTTCTTCCTTCTTGAAATGTTATTCGTCCTCATTTTTATCTTTATTCCTCTTTTATTCCGTCTTATCCCTCATTTTCTTTCTTCTGTCTTCAGGCTTCTGTCTTTCAGCTCCTTCTCTTAGTTCTTTATCTGTGTTCATTCTCTTTATCCTTCTCCTCCTCTTCTTCTTTTCGTTTAATCTCCTTTTACCCTGTTTTCTTTCGTCTGTCTTATATTCCTAGTGTCCCCTTCTCTTTCCTTCTTCGTCTCTCTTGGTTTTCCTCCCTTCTCTCTGTTTCCATCACTCTCCCCTTCTCCTCTCTATCTCCCTCACTCTCCCCTTCTCCTCTCTATCTCCCTCACTCTCCCCTTCTCCTCTCTGTCTCCCTAACTCTTCCCTTCTCCTCTCTGTCTCCTCACTTTCCCTTCTCCTCTCTGTCTCCCTCACTCCTCCCTCCTCATCATCATCTCCCCTTCTTCCTCCTGTCTTCACTACTTTTCCCCTCTCACTCTTCCCTCCTCTCCCATCTCCTCCCTCTCCCTTTTCTCCTCCTCCTTTCTATTATTTCTCCTTCTCTTCCCTTTACCTCTTTCTCTTCCGGCACTCATCCTCTCCCTTCCTCCTCCATCCCTCTCACCTTCTCCCCATCTCCTCCCTCCTCCTTCTCCTCTACCTATTCCCCCTCCTATCCCTTCCTTTCTTCCTCTCTCTTCTCCCCCCTCCTCCTCCTTCCTCCCTTTCCCCTATCCCCATACGTCGCCTCATATCTTAGTACCCCCCCTCCCTCCCCTCCCACTCCACCCTCCCCCACTTCCCTTCATTCTTCCCCCTGCCCCCTCCTCCCCCTCCCCCTCCTCCCCCCCCCCCCCCCCCCCCCCCTCTATAAAGAAGTCCCTCGAAATCCTGCGTCCAATTAAAAGATTCTCGGCCAGGGGGGGGGAGGGGGGGGACGGGAAATAGACCTGGGGGGGGGGGAGTCAACCTGGTGATCGACTGGGGTGGGGGGAGAGGGGGAGAGGGAGAGGGAGAGGAGGCCTGGGAAATAGGCTGGGGTTGAAGAGGACGAGATATAGGGCTGGGGAGAAGGGGGTAGGGGTGGGGAGGAGGGGAAAGGAGAGAGAGAGAGAGAGAGGGAGAGAGAGAGAGAGAGAGAGAGAGAGAGAGAGAGAGAGAGAGAGAGAGAGAGTGAGAGAGAGAGAGAGAGAGAAAGGAAGTGGAAGCCATTCTCGCCAAGAATTTAGAGCCGATTTTATGTCCAAAAGACTGAAGCACCATTGTTTTTTTTTTTTTTTTTTTTAGGGAGGGGTGGGAGGAGGGGGGAGGAGGGGGAGGGGGTACGTGTATGCGTGGGTGTCGGTATGTGTCCTTATAATCATCACTATGTCATCTATGCCATTATTAGTTAAAATACCTGCAGTGCTTATTCTCATTGTTGTGAGTATTAATGATAATTATTAATTAATGATGGTGATGATGACGATGATAGCAATGATGATAACAGTAGTATTGATAATAATCATAACAAAAAGTATCATTGTTGTCTCTGTCATTATTACTATTACTATTAGTATCATCATTGTTAATATAATTATTATTATCACTATCATTACTATTGTTATTACTATTATTATGATCATCATCATTATCATTATTATTGCTGTTATTTTCGTTTTTCTTATTATCATAGTATCATTATTATCATTATTACCGTCAACATTATTATTGTCATTATTGTTGTTGCTGTTATTATTGTCATTATTATTGTTATTATTTTTTATTGTTGTTGTTGTTTTCATTATTGCTGTCATTATTATAATTATCTTCATCATAATAATCATCGTTATTGTTATTATTATCATTATCATCCTTTCATTATTATCATTATCATTATCATTATTGTTATTATCATTATCATTATCATCATTAGAATTAGCATTATTATTATAATTATTATCATTATCATTACTATTATCATTATCTCTATTATCACTATTGTTCTTAATGTTATCATTTTTATTATCAATGTCATTATTATTCTTATCATTATTAATATTACCATTTTCATTATCATTATCAATATTATTATTGCTATTGTTATCAATTTCATCATTATCATTATCATCATTATCATTATTAGTAGTATTATCATCACTATCATTATCGTCATTATCATCCCTATCACTTTTATCATTATCATTATCATCATGATTGTTATTATTGTTATATTACTACTATTATCAGTATCATCAGTATCATTTCTATTACTATTGTTATTACTATCAATATCATCATTACTGTCATTATCATCATTATCATTATCATTACTATCATTCGGACACAGAAATATGAAAAAGAAAAAAATAAAGGAAATGGCAAAACAAGAAACACCACAAAACAACAAAAACAAGTAATCAAACCCAATCAGCCGTATGTTTAATTATATTTTTCTGTCTCTTACAATCACTCCTTTTTCTCTCTCTCTTCCTCTTCCTCCTCCTCCTCCCCCCCCCCCCCCCTTCTTCTTCCCCATCGCACATGTCATCCTAAATCCACGTGCTATGACACAGGCGCCTTTAGGGTTGCCAACTACTCTAATTATCCCTAACCCAACCCCTACGTCATGGCTTTGTTGGTGACACATAAACTCGCCCGCAAGAGGTATCTGGCAACTGCGACCCGACTGGGGAGAGGCACTTGACGGCTCGAGCTTGTCTTGGGTGGGGGTGATTGGGGGGGGGGGTGATGTGGCACTGGGAGGGCCGTTTTAATCATCGCGTGACACCTGGGCCATCTCACCTGCCGTAAGAATGATCTCGAAATGAATGTGGCACTTAAGGGACGGGGGGAGAGGGAGATGGGGGGGGGGGGTTTGAAGAGGGGGTGTCAGAGATTGAGGAAGAAAGGGAGAGAGAGAAAATAAATGAAAGGGGAGGGGGGATGAGAGAGAAAAGGAAGGAGACAAACGGAAAGAAAGAAAGAATTGGAGATAGAGAGAATGGAGACGATAAGAATAAAAAGAGATAAATGGAGACAGAAAACAAAATAACTAGGTTTTCGATTTGAGGGTAAAGAGAAACAAAGAGAGGTAGAGAGAGGAAAAGAGGAAGAAAAAGAGAGAAGAA
>NC_091582.1:3507975-3510475 GCF_042767895.1 Penaeus vannamei
ACACGCGCATGGGGTGATTATCGTAATTAAGTTAATCACCGCAATTAACACAATCCAATTAACACAAATAACACGATGCCATCATAATTAACAAGAGGTGATAAACAGAATTAACACCAAGTGACATTATGAAGGAGAGAGTAACAGGTTCGATAAATAGGGGGAATGAATGAGAGAAAAAGAAAGAGAGAAAGGAAAACATAGGAATAATTATTTTCTTTTTCTTTTTAATCACGAGAGTAGAAGTAACGAACACAAAGGATTAAAAATAATGAAAAAGAGAAGAGAAGTGAAAGGGGATTAGCGAGGGGTGATAAAGAGGGAAATGGAGAGGAGTGGAGAAGACGCGATGAGAGAATTAGAGAGAAACAGAAGGAGATAAAGAAACAAGGAGTATGACGGAATAGAGGAGAAAAGAGGATTGCAAATGAAGAAACGTTGATAAAACAGAAGAGAGAAGAAATGAGTATATGTGCGTGTGTGTGTTTGAGTGTGTGTGTGTGTGTGTGTATGTGTGTGTGTGTATGTGTATGCGTATACGTATGCATCCATTAGCGTATAGATACATATACACTTATAAATTCCTTCCAAATGTCACTAATAATTTCAACGTGCAATAAAATCACTCACTGGATGAAACTCGTATAAATGTGTATAACACTTTTTTGGCTTCATCATAGAACAATTATAGTGTCACTCTCCACATCTATTCAGACTCTAAAATCACAAAGCAAATTCTATTTCTGTATAAAATTTCCCAGAATGATATTAACTGCATATGTCATTTTATAGTATTAGCGACCAGGGGTAGGAAGCGGTGGGTAGGGGGGGGGTAGAGGGGGAGGTGGAAAGGGGAGGGGGAGAGGTAGCAGAGGATGGGGGTAAGGGAGGTAGGGAAGGAGGAAGAGGGGGAGAGATGGGAAGGGAGGGCGGGAGGTTGGGAGGGGAAGGGAGACAGATGGAAAGGAAGGAAGGGAGGTTGAGAGCGAGAAAGGGGAGAGATGGGAAGAGAGGGAGGACAAGAGAAAGGAGATAAATTGAAAAAAGAGGGAGAGAGAGAGGAGGGGACGACTGAGATGGGGAGAGAAAAAGGTGAGAGAGAGAGAGAGAGAGAGGGAGAGGCAGAGACAGAGACAGACAGTGAGAGAGAGAGAGCCAGAGAGAGAGCTAGCGAGAGAGAGAGAGAGAGAGCGAGAGCGAGAGAGAGCGAGAGAGAGAGAGAGACAAACAGACACAGAGAGAGAGAGAGAGAGCTTGGGACTGATGAAGGGGGATATAGAAAGGCAGGGAGGTAGGGGAGCTAGCGAGGACAGAGGGCACAGGAGAAGGGAGAGTATGTAAAGTGGATAAAAGAGTGGGAGGATAAAGAGGGAGGGATGAGAGAAGGACGGAGAGGAAGTGGACGAGGAGGAAGAATAGGATCAAGGAGAGATAAGAGGGGATGCGAGAGGAAAATGGCAAAGGAAAGAAACAAGAGAGAGGTAGAGAAGGGAGGGGAGGAGGTGGAGAGGGAGGGAAGAAGAGGAGGCAGGAGAGGAAGGGAGGGAAGGGAGGGAAAGAGGGAGGAAGGGGAGAGAAGAAGAGGAAGCAGGGGTGGAAGGGAGGAAAGGGAGGGAAAGAGGGAGGAGGGGAGAAAAGAAGAGGAGGCAGAGGAGGAAGGGAGGGAGGAGGGGGAGAGAAGAAGAGGAGGCAGGGGGGAAGGGAGGAAAGGGAGGGAGGAGGGGGAGAGGGAGGAAGAAGAGGAGGCAAGAGAGGAAGGGAGGGGGAGAGAAGAAGAAGAGGCAGGAGACGAAGGGAGGGAAGGGAGGGAAAGAGGGAGGAGGGGGAGAAAAAAAGAGGAGGCAGAGGAGGAAGGGAGGGAGGAGGGGGAGAGAAGAAGAGGAGGCAGGGGAGGCAGGGAGGGAAGGGAGGGAAAGAGAGAGGAGGGGGAGAGAAGAAGAGGGGGCAGGGGAGGCAGGGAGGGAGGATGGGGAGAGAAGAAGAGGAGGCAGGGGAGGCAGGGAGGGAAGGGAGGGAAAGAGGGAGGAGGGGGAGAGAAGAAGAGGGGGCAGGGGAGGCAGGCAGGGGAGAGGTGAAAGCCTGGTACAGGTTATCTCGCTCCCATGGCAACAGTGAGCAAACAGAGTTACCAACGGCCGGTGCAATGGCGGTGGCAAATCGTTTTTTTTATTTTTTTTTTGCTTTTTTTTTTTGCCTTTTTTTCTCTCTTTTTCTTTTTCGGTTTTCCATTTTCTTTTTTGCTTTTTTATTCTTTATTTTCTTTTCTTTCGAGATGACGTCTGAACTCAGGTGAAGAGCGAGGTAAGGGGAAGGGGGAGGAGGGAGGGAGAGTGGGGGGAGAAGGTAGGGAGAGGGGAGGGAGGGAGAGGGGAGGGAGAGGGGAGGGAGGGAAGGGACGGAGAGAAGGAAGATGAAAAGGGGGGGGATTGTCATCTTGGTACGGATTATTCTTGCCTTCTAGCTTTCTCGTTAAGTTTTCTTGTTGTTGTTGCTGTTGCTG
>NC_091582.1:3520475-3530296 GCF_042767895.1 Penaeus vannamei
TATATATAGAGAGAGAGAGAGAGAGAGAGAGAGAGAGAGAGAGAGAGAGAGAGAGAGAGAGAGAGAGAGAGAGAGAGAGAGAGAGAGATGAAGAGAGAGAGAGAGAAAGAGACAGAGAGAAAGAGAGAGAGAGAGACAGACATACAGACGCAGATAGAAAGAGAGTGAGAGAGAGAGAGAGAGTGAGAGAGAGAGACAGACAGACAGACAGACAGACAGACAAAGAGAGAGAAAGAAAGAAAAAAAGAAAGAGAGAGAAAAAAAGAAACACATGATCCCCAACAAGAAAAAAAGGCGTGTTACACTTAATGCCAAAACCTTCGTCGCAAAATAAACTGAATTCGCAAAAATCTGTTGACTTAAATCCAAGTCACATTCAACGAAGTTTATTAGTAATGAAAGACGAAGTCCCGAGGCAACTTTTTCTTCTTTTTTTTCTCTTTTTTTCCCCTCTCTCTCTTTCCACTTTTTCGTAGTTTGCACAATCTCTCTGCGACGGATTATTTAATAATCTGAATGTCAATATTGAATAATGTACTCTCATTCTCTCTGCACCGTGACGTTGTGTCTGTCTGTTCGTCTGCTTGTCTGTCTACGTTATTTTCTTTCTTTATTTATTTATTTATTTGTTTTGTCTTTCTGGTCACGTGTGCTTTATAGTTATTTTCTTTATTTATTTATTTATCTATTCATTTGTTTTGTCTTTCTGGTCACGTGTGCTATTATCTGTCTAACTGTTTGTTTCTCTACTGTCTATATGTTTATATATTTATTTATTTATTATTCTATCATCATCTCCTCTTCTTCCTCCTCCTTCTCTCCTCCTTCCCCCATCCCTCTACCCCGTCCCTTCTCTTTTCCTCTTCTCCTCTCCCCCTCCTCTCCTTCCCCCTCCCTTTCCCCTTTCCCCCTTTTCCTCCCCTTCTCCTCTCCCCCTTCCTTCCACTCCCCCTTTCCCTTTTCCCTTTCCTTCTCCTGCTTCCCCCTCCTCTCCCCTTTTTCCCCGCCCCCCGTTTCCTCTCCTTACCCCCCCCCTCTCCCCCTCTCTACCCCCCCTCCTCTCTACCCCGCCCCCCTCCTCTCTAACCCCCCCTCCTCTCTACCTCCCCCCTCCTCTCTAACCCCCCCCCCCCTTATCTCCATCCTCGAAGCATCAGTGACTCGCGAGATAATGACTCCTTCCCGTTCGAGGATTCAGAGTCGACGCCGAGTGGGGGTTGGTGGAGGGGGGTAGAGGAGGGAAGGGGGGAAGGAGGAAGGGAGGAAGAGAAGAAGGGGTTGTGGGGAGGGGAAGAAGCGGGGGAGGGAAGATAGCTTTCTGAAGGAGGGGCTTCAGGTACTTTGGTCTCCCCCTCCGCCTATTCCTCTCTCTCGCTTCCTCCTCTTCCCTCCCTCCTTCCCTCCCTCCTCTACTCTCCTTCCCTCCCTCCTCCTTCCCTACCTCCTCCATTCTCCTTCCCTCCCTCCTCTACTCTCCTTCTACCTTCCTCCTTCCCTCCCTCCTCCATTCTCCTTCCCTTCCTCCTTCCCTCTCTCCTCTACTCTCCTTCCCTCCCTCCTTCCCTCCCTCCTCCATTTTCCTCCCCTCCTTCCCTCTCTCCTCTACTCTCCTTCCCTCCCTTCCTCTACTCTCCTTCCCTCCCTCCTCCATTCCCCTCCCCTCCCTCCTTCCCTCCCTCTTCTACTCTCCTTCCCTTCCCCCTTCCCTCCCTCGGCTGTGACAGAACAATCCCTTGTTTTTAGTATTCTTTCTTTCTTTCTTTCTTTTTACATATCTTTTCCTTTGCTTTATTCCCACATTTTCTTCTGTTAGTTCACATTCGTATCTACCTGCCTGTCTGTGTGTCTATAATCTTACTAATCTCTTTGTCTGTTTGTCAATATCTACCGATCTCGTCTCTCCATCTGTTTTCATTCTATATGTCTACCTCTCTATCTATCTATTTCCTCATCTATCTATCTATCTACCTTTTTCTCCATCTATCTACCTCTCCATCGATCCCTCCATCTATCTATCCCTCCAGCTATTTATCTATGCCTCCATCTATCTATCTATTCCTCCATCTATCTATCATTTTCTCCATCTATCTACCTATCTATCTATCTACCCCTCCATTTATCTATCTATCCCTCTTTCTATCTATTTATCCCTCCATCTATCTATTTATCCCTCCATCTATTTATCTATCCCTTTATCTATCTATCTATCCCTCTATCTATCTATCTATCTATCCCTCCATCTATCTATCTATCCCTCTATCTATCTATCCCTCCATCTATCTATTTATCTCTCCATCTATCGATCTATCCCTCCATCTATCTATCTATCCCTTTATCTATCTATCTATCCCTCTATCTATCTATCCCTTTATCTCCCTGTCCGTCTTCCCGCCTATCCTTCTCGATTCCTATTCCCATTCCCGCCGTCCTTCCCCCCATTCCAAAACAATATCTCGCCACAGCGACTCCGTTACTCTCATTTACGAGAAACGACTTTGGCCCTTAGTGCCAATAGTAACCCCCCCCCTTCCCCTCCACCCCTCCACCCTCCCGTCTTACCTCCCTTTCCCTCCCCTCCACCCCCTGTCTTACCCTCCTCCCCTCCACCCCCAAGTCTTACCTCCCCTCCCCTCCACCCCCCAAGTCTTACCCCTCCCTTCCGTCCCATACCCTTAAGCTTCTAGTCAAATGTCCTTCATTATTTACTCCACCATTCCATCCTTACCCCTACCCGATACCCCAACCTTTCAACCCCTATTCAATATCCAGAGCCCCAACCCCCCTACCCTTTTCAAACTATATCCCTTTCTCTACTCCCTAACCCCTTACTCCCCTACGCTTCACCCCCTATCCCTTCTTCCTCCTCCTCCTACTCCTCAATCTATACCTTTCCTCACTCTGCCCCCCAATCCAAATGACCTCTCCCTCCTCCTCCCTACCCCCTACGCTTTCACCTCCTACCCAACCCTCTCCTTCTACTCCTCAATCTATACCTTTCTCACCCTCCCCCCAACTAAATGCCTCCCCTTCCCCCTTCTCCACCCCTCCCGAATCACCCCCAAACCCCTCCTCCTCCTCCTCAATCTATCTTCCTTCACCCCCCTCCAAATACCCTCCCCTTTCTCCCTTTTCCCCGCAATCACCTTCACCGACCCCTCCAAAACACCAATGTCTGACTCCTCACCTTCCCCCGCCCCCTCCCCATCCAAATGCCCCTCCCCCTTCCTCCTCTTCCTCCCTTCCTCCCCGTACTCACCCTTCACACCGACCCCTCCAAAACACCGATACCCGACTCCTCCCCTTCCTCCTCCCCTCCCCCGCAATCACCCCCACCCCCCTTCACCCCCTCCAAATTCCTCCCTTTCTTCCCCTTCCCTCCCCTCAAGTAATCCACTTCCTCCCACCGGCCCTCCAAACACCAATGTCTGACTCCCTTTCACCCCCCGCCTCCCCATCCAAATGCCCCCCTCCCCCTTCCTCCCCCACTCCTCCCCCCCCTTTCCTCCCCCTTCCTCCCCGCAATCACCCCCACCCCCACTCCCCACACCGACCCCTCCAAAACACCGATGTCTGACTCCCTCCCCCTTCCTCCCCTGTTCCTCCCCCTTCCTCCCCCGCAATCACCCCCCCTCCCACACCGACCCCTCCAAAACACCAATGTCTGACTCCCTCCGCCACTTACTCCGACGCAGCCCTAATTTCCCTTCGTTGTGTCTTCATTACATCCACTTACGACGACTCTCGTGAGTGGATAGCCGAGCATTATCCTTCTTCCGTAATGCGTTTTATATAAGTAATAATTCTGGTCAATTTGCGGGTTCAGGCTCGTTTTCAGGCTCGTTTTCAGTCTCGTTTTCAGTCTCGTTTTCAGGCTCGTTTTCAGGCTCGTTTTCAGGCTCGTTTTCAGGCTCGTTTTCAGGCTCGTTTTCAGGCTCGTTTTCAGGCTCGTTTTCAGGCTCGTTTTCAGGCTCGTTTTCAGGCTCGTTTTCAGTCTCGTTTTCAGGCTCGTTTTCAGGCTCGTTTTCAGGCTCGTTTTCAGGCTCGTTTTCAGGCTCGTTTTCAGGCTCGTTTTCAGGCTCGTTTTCAGGCTCGTTTTCAGGCTCGTTTTCAGGCTCGTTTTCAGGCTCGTTTTCAGGCTCGTTTTCAGGCTCGTTTTCAGGCTCGTTTTCAGGCTCGTTTTCAGGCTCGTTTTCAGGCTCGTTTTCAGGCTCGTTCTCAGGCTCGTTCTCAGGCTCGTTTTCAGGCTCGTTTTCAGTCTCGTTTTCAGTCTCGTTTTCAGGCTCGTTTTCAGTCTCGTTTTCAGTCTCGTTTTCAGTCTCGTTTTCAGTCT
This sequence comes from Penaeus vannamei, assembly GCF_042767895.1. Lineage (NCBI taxonomy): Eukaryota > Metazoa > Arthropoda > Malacostraca > Decapoda > Penaeidae > Penaeus > Penaeus vannamei. Next base: position 3,524,806 of record NC_091582.1, read on the forward strand.
CGTTTTCAGTCTCGTTTTCAGTCTCGTTTTCAGGCTCGTTTTCAGGCTCGTTTTCAGGCTCGTTTTCAGGCTCGTTTTCAGTCTCGTTTTCAGGCTCGTTTTCAGTCTCGTTTTCAGTCTCGTTTTCAGGCTCGTTTTCCGTGCGGTGTTCTCTCTCTCCAGGTGCGGCGGCCATAAGTTCGATTCGTTTCGGGTGGGTCGGTTCGGGTGGGTCGGTTCGGGTGGGTCGTTTCGGGTGGGTCGGTTCGTGTGGGTCGGTTCGTGTGGGTCGTTTCGTGTGGGTCGGTTCGTGTGGGTCGGTTCGTGTGGGTCGTTTCGTGTGGGTCGTTTCGTGTGGGTCGGTTCGTGTGGGTCGGTTCGTGTGGGTCGTTTCGTGTGGGTCGTTCGGGTGGGTCGGTTCGTGTGGGTCGTTTCGTGTGGGTCGTTCGGGTGGGTCGGTTCGGGTGGGTCGGTTCGGGTGGGTCGTTTCGGGTGGGTCGGTTCGTGTGGGTCGGTTCGTGTGGGTCGTTCGGGTGGGTCGTTTCGTGTGGGTCGTTTCGTGTGGGTCGTTCGGGTGGGTCGTTTCGTGTGGGTCTTTTCGTGTGGGTCGTTCGGGTGGGTCTTTTCGTGTGGGTCGTTTCGTGTGGGTCGTTTCGTGTGGGTCGTTTCGTGTGGGTCGTTTCGTGTGGGTTGTTTCGTGTGGGTCGTTTCGGGTGGGTCGTTTCGTGTGGCTCGTTTCGTGTGGGTCGTTTCGTGAGGGTCGTTTCGTGTGGGTCGTTTCGTGTGGGTCGTTTGGTGTGGGTCGTTCGTGTGGGTCGCTTCGTGTGGGTCGTTTGGTGTGGGTCGTTTCGTGTGGGTCGTTTCGTGTGGGTCGTTTCGTGTGGGTCGTTTCGGGTGGGTCGGTTCGGGTGGGTCTTTTCGTGTGGATCGTTTCGTGTGGGTCGTTTCGTGTGGATCGTTTCGTGTGGGTCGTTTCGTGTGGGTCGGTTCGTGTTGGTCGTTTCGCGTGGGTCGTTTCGTGTGGGTCGTTTCGTGTGGGTCGTTTCGTGTGGGTCGTTTCGTGTGGGTTGGTTCGTGTGGGTCGTTTCGTGTGGGTTGGTTCGTGTGGGTCGTTTCGGGTGGGTCGTTTCGTGTGGGTCGTTTCGTGTGGGTCGGTTCGTGTGGGTCGGTTCGGGTGGGTCGGTTCGGGTGGGTCGGTTCGGGTGGGTCGTTTCGTGTGGGTCGTTTCGTGTGGGTCGTTTCGTGTGGGTCGTTTCGTGTGGGTCGGTTCGTGTGGGTCGTTTCGTGTGGGTCGTTTCGTGTGGGTCGGTTCGGGTGGGTCGGTTCGTGTGGGTCGTTTCGTGTGGGTCGGTTCGTGTGGGTCGTTTCGTGTGGGTCGTTTCGTGTGGGTCGGTTCGTGTGGGTCGTTTCGGGTGGGTCGTTTCGGGTGGGTCGTTTCGTGTGGGTCGTTTCGTGTGGGTCGTTTCGTGTGGGTCGTTTCGTGTGGGTCGTTTCGTGTAGGTCGGTTCGTGTGGGTCGTTTCGTGTAGGTCGGTTCGTGTGGGTCGTTTCGGGTAGGTCGTTTCGTGTGGGTCGTTTCGTGTAGGTCGGTTCGTGTGGGTCGTTTCGTGTGGGTCGGTTCGTGTGGGTCGTTTCGTGTGGGTCGTTTCGTGTGGGTCGTTTCGTGTGGGTCGTTTCGTGTGGGTCGTTTCGTGTGGGTCGTTTCGTGTGGGTCGTTTCGTGTGGGTCGTTTCGTGTGGGTCGTTTCGGGTGGGTCGTTTCGTGTAGGTCGGTTCGTGTGGGTCGTTTCGGGTAGGTCGTTTCGTGTGGGTCGTTTCGTGTAGGTCGGTTCGTGTGGGTCGTTTCGTGTGGGTCGGTTCGTGTGGGTCGTTTCGTGTGGGTCGTTTCGTGTGGGTCGGTTCGGGTGGGTCGTTTCGTGTGGGTCGTTTCGTGTGGGTCGTTTCGTGTGGGTCGTTTCGTGTGGGTCGTTTCGTGTGGGTCGTTTCGGGTGGGTCGGTTCGTGTGGGTCGTTTCGTGTAGGTCGGTTCGTGTGGGTCGTTTCGTGTGGGTCGGTTCGTGTGGGTCGTTTCGTGTGGGTCGTTTCGTGTGGGTCGGTTCGTGTGGGTCGTTTCGTGTGGGTCGTTTCGTGTGGGTCGTTTCGTGTGGGTCGGTTCGTGTGGGTCGTTTCGTGTGGGTCGTTTCGTGTGGGTCGTTTCGTGTGGGTCGTTTCGTGTGGGTCGTTTCGTGTGGGTCGTTTCGTGTGGGTCGGTTCGTGTGGGTCGTTTCGTGTGGGTCGTTTCGTGTGGGTCGTTTCGTGTGGGTCGGTTCGTGTGGGTCGTTTCGCGTGGGTCGTTTCGTGTGGGTCGTTTCGTGTGGGTCGGTTCGTGTGGGTCGTTTCGTGTGGGTCGTTTCGTGTGGGTCGGTTCGTGTGGGTCGTTTCGTGTGGGTCGTTTCGTGTGGGTCGTTTCGGGTGGGTCGTTTCGTGTGGGTCGTTTCGTGTGGGTCGTTTCGTGTGGGTCGTTTCGTGTGGGTCGGTTCGTGTGGGTCGTTTCGTGTGGGTCGTTTCGTGTGGGTCGTTTCGTGTGGGTCGTTTCGTGTGGGTCGTTTCGTGTGGGTCGTTTCGTGTGGGTCGTTTCGGGTGGGTCGTTTCGTGTGGGTCGGTTCGTGTGGGTCGTTTCGTGTGGGTCGTTTCGTGTGGGTCGGTTCGTGTGGGTCGTTTCGTGTGGGTCGGTTCGGGTGGGTCGTTTCGTGTGGGTCGTTTCGTGTGGGTCGTTTCGTGTGGGTCGTTTCGTGTGGGTCGTTTCGTGTGGGTCGTTTCGTGTGGGTCGGTTCGTGTGGGTCGTTTCGTGTGGGTCGTTTCGTGTGGGTCGTTTCGTGTGGGTCGTTTCGTGTGGGTCGTTTCGTGTGGGTCGTTTCGTGTGGGTCGTTTCGGGTGGGTCGTTTCGTGTGGGTCGTTTCGTGTGGGTCGTTTCGTGTGGGTCGTTTCGTGTGGGTCGTTTCGTGTGGGTCGTTTCGTGTGGGTCGTTTCGTGTGGGTCGTTTCGTGTGGGTCGGTTCGGGTGGGTCGTTTCGCGTGGGTCGTTTCGCGTGGGTCGTTTCGTGTGGGTCGTTTCGTGTGGGTCGTTTCGGGTGGGTCGTTTCGTGTGGGTCGTTTCGTGTGGGTCGTTTCGTGTGGGTCGTTTCGGGTGGGTCGTTCGGGAGGGTCGGTTCGGGTGGGTCGGTTCGGGTGGGTCGGTTCGTGTGGGTCGTTTCGTGTGGGTCGTTTCGTGTGGGTCGGTTCGGGAGGGTCGGTTCGGGAGGGTCGGTTCGGGAGGGTCGTTTCGTGTGGGTCGTTTCGTGTGGGTCGTTTCGGGTGGGTCGTTTCGGGTGGGTCGGTTCGTGCGGGTCGTTTCGCGTGGGTCGTTTCGTGTGGGTCGTTTCGGGTGGGTCGTTCGGGTGGGTCGTTTCGGGTGGGTCGGTTCGTGTGGGTCGTTTCGTGTGGGTCGTTTCGTGTGGGTCGTTTCGTGTGGGTCGGTTCGGGTGGGTCGTTTCGTGTGGGTCGTTTCGTGTGGGTCGTTTCGTGTGGGTCGTTTCGTGTGGGTCGTTTCGTGTGGGTCGTTTCGGGTGGGTCGTTTCGTGTGGGTCGTTTCGTGTGGGTCGTTTCGTGTGGGTCGGTTCGTGTGGGTCGGTTCGTGTGGGTCGTTTCGTGTGGGTCGTTTCGTGTGGGTCGGTTCGGGTGGGTCGGTTCGGGTGGGTCGGTTCGGGTGGGTCGTTTCGTGTGGGTCGTTTCGTGTGGGTCGGTTCGGGTGGGTCGGTTCGGGTGGGTCGGTTCGTGTGGGTCGTTTCGTGTGGGTCGGTTCGTGTGGGTCGTTCGGGTGGGTCGGTTCGGGTGGGTCGTTTCGTGTGGGTCTTTTCGTGTGGGTCGTTTCGTGTGGGTCGTTTCGTGTGGGTCGTTTCGGGTGGGTCGTTTCGGGTGGGTCTTTTCGTGTGGGTCGTTTCGTGTGGGTCGTTCGTGTGGGTCTTTTCGTGTGGGTCGTTTCGTGTGGGTCGTTCGTGAGGGTAGTTTGTGTGGTTCGTTCCTCCTCCCTCCCTCACCCTTTTCCCTCCCTCTCGCTTCTTCCTCCTCTCTCCCTTCTCCCTTCTCTAATTCTTTCCTCCCACTCCCACTCCCTTTTTCATCCCTCTCCCATCCCTTCCTCTCTCTCTCTTCTCCCTCCCTCTTCCTTCTTCAATCCCTTCCTCCCACTCCCTCCTCCCTCCCTCTCCCATCTCCCTCCCTCCCTCTCCCTACCTCCCTCCCTCCCTTTCCCATCTCCCTCCCTTCCTCCCTTTCCCTTCTCCCTCCTCCCTCCCTCCACCCCCTCCCCCCACGTAGCCAGAGCAGCCTCGCCGGCAAGAGTAAACATCGGGCCCGACTCCCCCCCCCCCCCTTATTGGCCCAGGTGCTATATCTTGGCCAATAAGCTGATTACGACCGCCTCGTGTGGGGCTCTTGAGCGGCGCCCACCCGGCTCCTTTCGCCCCCCCCAGCCCCCCCCCCCCCTTCCCCTTCTCCCTATTCCTTCTCCCTTCTCCGTTCCGTAGTCTATCTCAATGCCTCCTCCTTTCTCCTTCTCTCCCTTCCCTAGTTCCTCTCAATACCTCCTCCTTTCTCCTTTCTCCTTCTCTCCCTTCCCTAGTTCCTCTCAATACCTCACCTTTCTCCTTCTCTCCTTTCCCTGGTTCCTTTCAATACCTCTCCTTCTCCCTCTCTCCCTTCCCTAGTTCCCCTCAACACCCTCCTTCTTCTCCCTTCTTTTCTCCCTTCCCTAGTCCCCCTCAACACCCCCCTTCTCCCTTCCTTCTCTCCCTTCCCTAGTTCTCCTCGACACCCTCCTTCTTCTCCCTTTTTTTCTCCCTTCCCTAGTCCCCCTCAACACCTCCCTTCTCCCTCTCCCTCTCCCTTTCCCAGTTCCTCTTAATACCTTCTCCTTCTCTCCCTTCCTTAGTCCCCCTCAACACCCTCCCCCTTCTCCCTTCCCCTCTCCCTTCCTTAGTCCCTCTCAACACCTCCCTCTCCTCCCTCTCTCCCTCCCCTAAGTCCTTTTTCTGCCCTCCTTCCCCCTCCCCCTCCCTCCCCTCCCTTCGTGCCCCTTTCAATTCTCCACTTTTTTTTTCTAGAACTTTTCTTTCGTCTTTTTATCCTTCTTCTTTCTTGTCTTTCTCTCTTTCTGATATTATTCGATCTCTAGATTTTCTTTACGTACAGCTTTATTCCTTCTTGTCTTCTTTATTTTTCTACTTCCTATACGGACTTCTTTCTTTCTCTTCCTTCGTCCTTCATGCTTCCCTTTATCTAATTCTTCTCCTCCTTCTCGCTGTTTCCCCATTATCCTTCTTACTTCTCTTTCTTCCATATGCCTCTCTCCTGCTTTCTTCCATTTCCCTCCTTACTTCCCTATCTTCCTCCCTCCTCCTCCATCTTCCTCCTCCCTCCATCTCCGTCTTCCACCCTCCTTTTCTATCTTCCTTCTCCCTCCATGCGCCTTTCCACCCTCCTTTTCCCTTTTCCTCCTT